>NC_092236.1:22538805-22551305 GCF_036320965.1 Panulirus ornatus
ATACCTGGCTTAATTTTCTGGCATCCCAGTCTGGTATCAATGCTTGGCCTCAGTGATTGGCCTCAGTGTTTAGCATCAGCGCTTTGCCTCAGTATGGGTAACCATACTTGACCTTATCGATTGGAATTAGTATTTGGTATTATTTCTTGGCCTTAGTTCTTGGCACTAGTAATTCGTCTCCGTGATTGGCATCCGTGCTTGGCCTCAGGGATTGGCACCAGTGATTGGGATTATTATTGTCCTCTGGGTTTGGTATCAATGATTCCTCTCAGTCACAAGCATCCACAGTCAGGGTGACTGGCATTAGTATTTAGCAGTATTTCTTGAAACAAGTGTCTCTCATCTGTGCTCTGTGTCATCGTTTGACATCAGTGACTAACATAACTGTCTGACCTCTATGTTTAGTCTTAGTATTTGACCACCGTACTTGGCTCCAGTGCTTGGCCACAGTGTCTTGGCATCACATTCTTGTACCAACTTCTGGCACCGGTGCCAAGCCTTAATGACTAGCCCCGGTGCCTGGCCCAGAATGGAGGTCATCATCAAGTCTCCACCGACTACGGATCATTTCCTCAACTTGTTGGTGACATCTTCCCAACTTTTAATGGTTGTTCCTAACAACCCTAGCGTAACTGGTCCAGCAGTTAATATTTTCACAGGTCATAAATATGCCGGGGTTATGTGTCTCCGTCGTGCCGTATGCGAGGCAATGACCTGACGGATGGCACTAACCGGGTCCCCCACGCACTCGTCAGGCCTTGTTAGTCGCAGAGCCATATGGGCCGTAAGAAGGGTATACAATCGTTCTGGATTTTATTGCCTGCCAGAACAGGAGCGAGGCGGCACTAGGACGTTAGGACTCCTTTATGGGCCATTTTTCAGCATATTTGTCCTTCTCCCTCCTAGGGGAACCAGAGGCAGTGTCCAGGGATTTGTAGGATTTTCGCAGATGACCGAAAGTGTGGCTGGAGTGACACCCGCCCTCCTCCACAAACATAAAGTTGGAAAAAAATTCTATTTTTGTTTTGCAACTTGAGAGCAGCCATTGTTGCCATATCTTTGAGCAGGCAAGTTAGGCAACGGATGTGGCAACACTGGGAATAGGATATACCACCAATTTAGACGTCTAATATCAAGCCAGCCGGTATAAAGACAGAGGATGAAAAGAATAACAACAGAGGAAAATTGGAGTGTATCATAAAGTCTGGAGAGGGATCGAAGTCAATCAGGATCATCATCAAGGCCTCATAATGGTCCCTGCAGGATCCACTGATTGTCCGACTCCCCAATATCCTCGGGGTTTCCACCTGAGGGCTCACTATCAGCATATAAGCTGATGAAGACAAGAATATGGCCCTAGACCGAGGACAGGGGGAGGCCTTGCATCTCATCTTCTGATGCAGACATGGGTATCGTGATCTTTCTCTCAGACATATCGTCGGGCTGTGGCTCGATCTGGGCTTCAAGAAACATCTGTACAACCAGTTGTTGCTGGCTTTTTCTTGTGGTTCTGATTCAGCATGTTGATGTGGTCTGCCCAGGCTTACTAGAGAGTTCTGGAGTGGAGTTGTGTGTGGTTGCGATTTTGTCTCTTATTGCATATTAATATATGTGATTAGTCGAAAGCATATAGACAGACAGATTGAGACTGACAAAGAGCCAGACAAACAGACAGACAGACATACATACAGACAGAAAGACAGACAGAGAGAACCACCACCATCCCTTGAAGAACAGCAACAGCCACACCACCACACCTAGGGAAGCAAAAGCAGCCGCACCACCAGCCCAGGGGATCAGGAACAGCTCCAACACCAATCCTAGGTAGAGGAGCAACAAATCCACCGCCACCCCTAAAGAAGCAGCAACAGACCCACCACCACCCCTGGAGGAGCAGAAATAGCCCCACCACAACCCACAGGGGAGCAGCAACAGCCCCACCTCCACCTTTGAAGGAGCAGACATCGCTCCGCTACTACCCCCTGGGAGAGCTGTTATAGCCCCACCTCCATACCTCGGGGAGTAGTAACTACCCCACCACCACCATCCCTGCAGTAGGTACAGCCTCACTAGCACCCCTAGAGGCAAGAACACCCTCCCCCACCTCTGGTAGTAGGGAGAGGTAAAGCAACACCACACAGGGCAATTTGCTGTTTTACATCAGAGGCTGAACCAGCAGTCTCGTTAGTCCATTATGCCCCTAATGTGGGCTGGATTTAAGGGATTTCAATCTTGGTGGTTCAGGGTTTCTCCCCCTCACCCCTCCCCTCTCACTCCCTTCCTCCCTCCCTCGGGTCGTCTCTCATTACGGACCTACAGCCAGGGGGATTACTCCATAAGACCCGGATTCCAGATCTGACGGAAACCAATTTATCCATTGAAAGAAAGCCCTTTGAGGCGAACGTCTTCTGTGGATTTCTCTGGAGTCCTGAGGAGCAAATGTATTCATCGTCTTGTTTGTAATTCGTAAAAGAGAAAAGAGAAAAATAATTCCACGAGAGAAAATAAACAGAAAAAAAATGTTGTTTGTCTTCAGGTGAATTTTAAAGTCGACGGGTCTTCGTGATATATATATATATATATATATATATATATATATATATATATATATATATATATATATATATATATATCCCTGGGGATAGGGGAGAAAGAATACTTCCCACGTATTCCCTGCGTGTCGTAGAAGGCGACTAAAAGGGAAGGGTGCGGGGGGCTGGAAATCTTCCCCTCTCGGTTTTCTTTTTTTTTTTATTTTCCAAAGGAAGGAACAGAGAAGGGGACCAGGTGAGGATGTTTTCCTCAGAGGCCCAGTCCTCAGTTCTTAACGCTACCTCGCTGAGGCGGGAAATGGCGAATAGTATGAAAGAAAAAAGATATATATATATATATATATATATATATATATATATATGTATATATATATATATATATATATATATATATATATATATATATATATATATATATATATATATATATATATATATATATATATATATATATATATCTTTTTCTTTCTTTCAAATTATTAACCATTTCCCGCATAAGCGAGGTAGCGTTAAGAACAGAGGACTGGGCCAGGTGAGGGAAGAGAATTAAAAAAAACCGAGAGGGGAGGATTTCCAGCCCCCCGCTCCCTCCCCTTTTAGTCGCCTTCTACGACACGCAGGGAATACGTGGGAAGTATTCTTAATCCCCTATCCCCAGGGACAATATATATATATATATATATATATATATATATATATATATATATATATATATATATATATATATATATATAATTCCCTGGGATAGGGGAGAAAGAATACTTCCCACGTTTCCCTGCGTGTCGTAGAAAGCGACTAAAAGGGAAGGGAGCGGGGGGCTGGAAATCCTCCCCTCTCGTTTTTTTTTTTTTTCCAAAAGAAGGAACAGAGAAGAGGTCCAGGTGAGATATTCCCTCAAAGGCCCAGTCCTCTGTTCTTAACGCTACCTCGCTATCGCAGGAAATAGCGAATAGTATGAAAAAAAAAATATATATATATATATTATCCCTGGGGATGGGGGATTAAGAATACTTCCCACGTATTCCCTGCGTGTCGAAGAAGGCGACTAAAAGGGGAGAGAGCGGGGGGCTGGAAATCCTCCCCTCTCGTTTTTTTTTTTAATTTTCCAAAAAAAGGGAACAGAGGGGGCCAGTGAGGATATTCCAAAAAAAGGCCCAGTCCTCTGTTCTTAATGCTACCTCGCTAACGCGGGAAAATGGCGAATAGTTTAAAAAAAAATATATATATATATATATAAATATATATAATATATATATATATATAATATATATATATATAATATATATATATATATATATATAATATATATGTATGTATATATATATATATATACATAAGTATACATGTATATATGTATACATAAGTATACTTATGTAAGTAGGAGAGATGGCCAGAGAGCGTTATTGGATTACGTGTTAATTGACAGCGTGCGAAAGAGAGACTTTTGGATGTTAATGTGCTGAGAGGTGCAACTGGAGGGATGTCTGATCATTATCTTGTGGAGGCTAAGGTGAAGATTAGTATGGGTTTTCAGAAAAGAGGAGTGAATGTTGGGGTGAAGAAGGTGGTGAGAGTAAGTGAGCTTGGAAGGAGACCTGTGTGGGGAAGTACCAGGAGAGGACTGATGTACAGAATGGAAAAAGGTGAGAACAATGGAAGTAAGGGGAGTCGGGGAGGAATGGGATGTATTTAGGAATCAGTGATGGATTGCGCAAAAAGATGCTTGTGGCATGAGAAGAGTGGGAGGTGGGCTGTTAGAAAGGGTAGTGAGTGGGGGGATGAAGAAGTAAGAGTATGAGTGAAAGAGAAGAGAGAGGCAAATTTGGACGATTTTTGCAGGGAAAAAATGCAATTGAGTGGGAAAGTAAAAAGAAAGAGACAGGGGGTCAAGAGAAAGGTGCAAGAGGTGAAAAAAAAGGGCAAATGAGAGTTGGGGTGAGAGACTATCATAAATTTTAGGAGAATAAAAAGATGTTTTTGGAAGGAGGTAAATAGGGTGCGTAAGACAAGGGAGCAAATGGGAACGTCAGTGAAGGGCGTAAATGGGGAGGTGATAACAAGTAGCGGTGATGTGAGAAGGAGATGGAATGAGTATTTTGAAGGTTTGTTGAATGTGTCTGATGACAGAGTGGCAGATATAGGGTGTTTTGGTCGAGGTGGTGTGCAAAGTGAGAGGGTTAGGGAAAATGATTTGGTAAACAGAGAAGAGGTAGTAAAAGCTTTGCGGAAGATGAAAGCCGGCAAGGCAGCAGGTTTGGATGGTATTGCAGTGGAATTTATTAAGAAAGGGGGTGACTGTATTGTTGACTGGTTGGTAAGGTTATTTAATGTATGTATGACTCATGGTGAGGTGCCTGAGGATTGGCGGAATGCGTGCATAGTGCCATTGTACAAAGGCAAAGGGGATAAGAGTGAGTGCTCAAATTACAGAGGTATAAGTTTGTTGAGTATTCCTGGTAAATTATATGGGAGGGTATTGATTGAGAGGGTGAAGGCATGTACAGAGCATCAGATTGGGGAAGAGCAGTGCGGTTTCAGAAGTGGTAGAGGATGTGTGGATCAGGTGTTTGCTTTGAAGAATGTATGTGAGAAATACTTAGAAAAGCAAATGGATTTGTATGTAGCATTTATGGATCTGGAGAAGGCATATGATAGAGTTGATAGAGATGCTCTGTGGAAGGTATTAAGAATATATGGTGTGGGAGGCAAGTTGTTAGAAGCAGTGAAAAGTTTTTATCGAGGATGTAAGGCATGTGTACGTGTAGGAAGAGAGGAAAGTGATTGGTTCTCAGTGAATGTAGGTTTGCGGCAGGGGTGTGTGATGTCTCCATGGTTGTTTAATTTGTTTATGGATGGGGTTGTAAAGGAGGTAAATGCAAGAGTCCTGGAAAGAGGGGCAAGTATGAAGTCTGTTGGGGATGAGAGAGCTTGGGAAGTGAGTCAATTGTTGTTCGCTGATGATACAGCGCTGGTGGCTGATTCATGTGAGAAACTGCAGAAGCTGGTGACTGAGTTTGGTAAAGTGTGTGGAAGAAGAAAGTTGAGAGTAAATGTGAATAAGAGCAAGGTTATTAGGTACAGTAGGGGTGAGGGTCAAGTCAATTGGGAGGTGAGTTTGAATGGAGAAAAACTGGAGGAAGTGAAGTGTTTTAGATATCTGGGAGTGGATCTGTCAGCGGATGGAACCATGGAAGCGGAAGTGGATCATAGGGTGGGGGAGGGGGCGAAAATTTTGGGAGCCTTGAAAAATGTGTGGAAGTCGAGAACATTATCTCGGAAAGCAAAAATGGGTATGTTTGAGGGAATAGTGGTTCCAACAATGCTGTATGGTTGCGAGGCGTGGGCTATGGATAGAGATGTGCGCAGGAGGATGGATGTGCTGGAAATGAGATGTTTGAGGACAATGTGTGGTGTGAGGTGGTTTGATCGAGTAAGTAACGTAAGGGTAAGAGAGATGTGTGGAAATAAAAAGAGCGTGGTCGAGAGAGCAGAAGAGGGTGTTTTGAAATGGTTTGGGCACATGGAGAGAATGAGTGAGGAGAGATTGACCAAGAGGATATATGTGTCGGAGGTGGAGGGAACGAGGAGAAGAGGGAGACCAAATTGGAGGTGGAAAGATGGAGTGAAAAAGATTTTGTGTGATCGGGGCCTGAACATGCAGGAGGGTGAAAGGAGGGCAAGAAATAGAGTGAATTGGAGTCATGTGGTATACAGGGGTTGACGTGCTGTCAGTGGATTGAATCAAGGCATGTGAAGCGTCTGGGGTAAACCATGGAAAGCTGTGTAGGTATGTATATTTGCGTGTCTGGATGTGTGTATGTGCATGTGTATGGGGGGGGGGGGGTTGGGCCATTTCTTTCGTCTGTTTCCTTGCGCTACCTCGCAAACGCGGGAGACAGCGACAAAGTATAAAAAAAAAAAAAAAAAAAAAAAAAAAAAAAAAAAAAAAATATATATATATATTCCTATTTTATTTATTCACTTTGTTTTGTCGCTGTCTCCCGCGTTAGCAAGGTAGCGCAAGGAAACAGGCGAAAGAAATGGCCCAACTCACCCACATACACATGTATATGCATACACGTCCACACATGCAAATATACATACCTATACATCTCAATGTACACATATATATACATACAGACATATACATATATACACATGTACATAATTCATACTGTCTGCCTTTATTTATTTCCATCGCCACCTCGCCACGCATGGAATAACAACCCCCTCCCCCTTCATGTGTGCGAGGTAGCGCTAGGAAAAGACAACAAAGGCCCAATTCGTTCACACTCAGTCTCTGGCTGTCATGTAATAATGCACCGAAACCACAGCTCCCCTTCCACATCCAGGCCCCACACAACTTTCCATGATTTACCCCAGACGCTTCACATGCCCTGGTTCAATCCATTGACAGCACGTCGACCCTGGTATACCACATCGTTCCAATTCACTCTATTCCTTGCACGCCTTTCACCCTCCTGCATGTTCAGGCCCAGATCACTCAAAATCTTTTTCACTCCATCTTTCCACCTCCAATCTGGTCTCCCACTTCTCCTCGTTCCCTCCACCTCTGACACATATATCCTCTTGGTCAATCTTTCCTCACTCATTCTCTCCATGTGACCAAACCATTTGAAAACACCCTCTTCTGCTCTCTCAACCATACTCTTTTTATTTCCACACATCTCTCTTACCCTCAAATTACTTAATCGATCAAACCACCTCACACCACATATTGTTCTCAAATATCTCATTTCCAGCACATCCACCCTCCTCCTCACAACTCTATCCATAGCCCACGCCTCGCAACCATACAACATTGTTGAAACCATTATTCCTCCAAAGATACCCATTTTTGCTTTCCGAGATAATGTTCTCGACTTCCAAACATTCTTCAAGGCTCCCAGAATTTTCGCCTCCTACCCCACCCTATGATTCACTTCCGCTTCCATGGTTCCATCCGCTGCCAGATCCACTCCCAGATATCTAAAACACTTCACTTCCCCCAGTTTTTCTCCATTCAAATTTACCTCCCAATTGACTTGACCCTCAACCCTAATGTACCTAATAACCTTGATTTTATTCACATTTACTCTTAACTATCTCCTTTCACACACTTTACCAAACTCAGTCACTAGCTTCTGCAGTTTCTCACTTGAATCAGCCACCAGCGCTGTATCATCAACGAACAACAACTGACTCACTTCCCAAGCTCTCTCATCCACAACAGACTGCATATTTGCTCCTCTTTCCAAAACTCTTACATTCAGTTCCCTAACAACCCCATCCATAAACAAATTAAACAACCATGGAGACATCACACACCCCTGCCGCAAACCCACATTAACTGAGAACCAATCACTTTCCTCTCTTCCTACACGTACACATGCCTTACATCCTCGATAAAAACTTTTCACTGCTTCTAACAACTTGCTTCCCACCCCAAATATTCTTAGTACCTTCCACAGAGCATCTCTATCGGCTCTATCATACGCCTTCTCCAGATCCATAAATGCTACATACAAATCCTTTTGCTTTTCTAAGGATTTCTCACATACATTTTTTCAAAGCAAACACCTGATCCACACATCCTCTACCACTTCTGAAACCACACTGCTCTTCCCCAATCTGATACTCTGTAAATGACTTCACCCTCTCAATCAATACCCTCCCATATAATTTCCAAGGAATACTCAACAAACTTATACCTCTGTAATTTGAGCACTCACTCTTATCCCCTTTGACTTTATACAATGGCACTATGCAAGCATTCCGCCAATCCTCAGGCACCTCACCGTGAATCATACATACATTGAATAACCTTACCAACTAGTCAACAGTACAGTCACCCCCTTTTTTGATAAATTCCACTGCAATACCATCCAAACCTGCTGCCTTGCCGGCTTTCATCTTCCGCAAAGCTTTTACTACCTCTTCTCTGTTTACCAAATCATTTTCCCTAACCCTCTCACTTTGCACACCACCTCGACCAAAACTCCCTATATCTGCAACTCTATCATCAAACGCATTCAACAAACCTTAAAAATACTCACTCCATTTCCTTCTCACATCACCACTACTTGTTTTCACCTTCCCATTATCCCCCTTCACTAAAGTTCTCATTTGCTCCCTTGTCTTACGCACTTTATTTGCCTCCTTCCAAAACGTCTTTTTATTATCCCTAAAATTTAATGATACTCTCTCACCCCAACTCTCATTTACCCTCTTTTTCACCTCTTGCACCTTTCTCTTGACCTCTTGCCTCTTTCTTTTATAGATCTCCCACTCATTTGCATTATTTCCCTGCAAAAATCGTCGAAATGCCTCTCTCTTCTCTTTCACTAATAATCTTACTTCTTCATCCCACTACTCGCTACCCTTTCTAATGAACCCTCCTCCCACGCTTCTCATGCCCCACGCATCTTTTGCGCAATCCATCACTGCTTCCCTAAATACATCCCATTCCTCCCCAACTCCCCTTACGTCCTTTGTTCTCACCTTTTTCCATTCTGTACTCAGTCTCTCCTGGTACTTCCTCAAACAAGTCTCCTTCCCAAGCTCACTTACTCTCACCACTCTCTTCACCCCAAGATTCTCTCTTCTATTCTGAAAAACCTTACATATCTTCACCTTCGCCCCCACAAGATAATGATCAGACATCCCTCCAGTTGCACCTCTCAGCACATTAACATCCAAAATTCTCTCTTTCGCATGCCTGTCAATTAACACGTAATCCAATAACGCTCTCTGGCCATTTCTCCTACTTACATACGTATACTTATGTATATCTCGTTTTTTAAACTAGGTATTCCCAATCACCAGTCCTTTTTCAGCACACAAATCCACAAGCTCTTCATCATTTCCATTTACAACACTGAACACCCCATGTATACCAATCATTCCCTCAACTGCCACATTACTCACCTTTGCATTCAAATCACCCATCACTATAACCCGGTCCTGTGCATCAAAACCACTAACACACTCATTCAGCTGCTCCCAAAACACTTGCCTCTCATGATCTTTCTTCTTATGCCCAGGTGCATATGCACCAATAATCACCCATCTCTCTCCATCAACTTTCAGTTTTACCCATATCAATCTAGAATTTACTTTCTTACACTGTATCACATACTCCCACAACTCCTGTTTCAGGAGTAGTGCTACTCCTTCCCTTGCTCTTGTCCTCTCACTAATCCCTGACTTTACTCCCAAGACATTCTCAAACCACTCCTCCCCTTTACCCTTGAGCTTCGTTTCACTCAGAGCCAAAACATCCAGGTTCCTTTTCTCAAACATACTACTTATCTCTCCATTTTTCCCATCTTGGTTACATCCACACACATTTAGACACCCTAATCTGAGCCTTCGAGGAGGACGAGCACTCCCCGCGTGACTCCTTCCTCTGTTTCCCCTTTTAGAAAGTCAAAATACAAGGAGGGGAGGGCTTCTGGCCCCCCGCTCCCGTCCCCTTTAGTCGCCTTCTACGACACTTGAGGAATGCGTAGGAAGTATTCTTTCTCACCTATCCCCAGGGATAATAGAAATAGAAATTCAATGATATTTCTCGTGATAATAGAGTTAGAGTTAATAACTAATATGGCATTACTCCAGTCAATACAGTGAGCATAGTTTTTAACGTCATTAAACAAGGCATTTGATTTTTATCCCGTCCTTATACTATATTCATGTTGTTTAAGTCTAACAGATAAATCCTTACCAGTTTGCCCAACATAAATCTTATCACAATTTCTACGTGGCACTTTATAGATGCACCCAGAAGAATTTTCTGGTGAATTCCTGAATAAATATTCTTCATAGTATCATTGTTCCTGAAGGCAACATTTACATTAAAGGCTTTAAGCAAAATGGGAAGTAAAATTATTATCGAAAGGGGGAACTAAAAGATTCTTGATGGGGCTCAACTTTGGGCTCACTCTATAAAGTGATTTCATTTCTATAACTGAATACACAAAGAATTACAATCTTTGTACAAAATTTGTAAAATGATAAATCTATGATACGGTCGTTGTTTGTCTTGAACAATTGCATGTTTACCAAATGGCGTCTTAGCTACGTCTCTTCGTTGTATATCAACTGACTAGTATTTCTCTCTTGCGTCTCCCCTGATGATGTGATTATTGCACGAAAGTGCTCTTGGGAACTTATCATGTCTCATTTTACCCGTGGACTCATAGGATCCTTTCCAATATATATATATATATATGTGCATATATATATGTGCATATATATATATATATATATATATATATATATATATATATATATATATATATATATATATATATATATATACATATATATGTGCATATATATATGTGCATATATATATGCACATATATATAAAGACACATCTGTCTTTCCCAGCATGAGGGACGCATCATCTGAGGTGAACAGGACCATCTTCCATCATGTTCGGTCATTCAGCGTAGGATCTTTGCTGGCCGATGTAATGGTCTGGAAGAAGACAATAACTTAACCACTCCACTCACTGATCACTGTCTCGTACACGGCAGATGCCACATCCATCCCTGAACTCCATGTGGTTATCAGTTATACAATTGTTCGCACCAGTATGTATATATATATATATATATATATATATATATATATATATATATATATATATATATATATATATATATATATATATATATATATATATGTATATATATATATATATATATATATATATATATATATATATATATATATATATATATATATATATATATATATATATATATATATATATATATATATATATATGTATATTATCCCTGGGGACAGGGGATTAAGAATACTTCCCACGTATTCCCTGTGTGTCGTAGAAGGCGACTAAAAGGGGAGGGAGCGGGGGGCTGTAAATCCTCCCCTCTCTTTTTTTCTTTTTTTTTTTTTTTTTTAAATTTTCCAAAAGAAGGAACAGATGGGGCCAGGTGAGGATATTCCAAAAAAGGCCCAGTCCTCTGTTCTTAGCGCTACCTCGCTAACGCGGGAAATGGCGAATAGTTTAAAAGAAGAAAAAAAAAAAATATATATATATATATATATATATATATATATATATATATATATATATATATATATATATATATATATATATATATATATATATATATGTGAGTGTGTGTGTGTGTGTGTGTGTGAGGGAGTACCAGGAGAGACTGAGTACAGAATGGAAAATAGTGAGAACAAAGGAGGTTAAGGGGAGTGGGGGAGGAATGGGATGTATTTAGGGAAGCAGTGATGGCTTGCGCAAAAGATGCTTGTGCCATGAGAAGCATGGGGAGTGGGGAGATTAGAAGGGGTATTGAGTGGTGGGATGAAGATGTAAGATTATTAGTGAAAGAGAGGAGAGAGGCATTTGGACGATTTTTGCAGGGAAATAATGCAAATGAGTGGGAGATGTATAAAAGAAAGAGGTAGGATGTCAAGAGAAAGGTGCAAGAGGTGAAAAAGAGGGCAAATGAGAGTTGGAGTGAGAATCATCAAATTTTAGGGAGAATAAAAACATGTTTTGGAAGGAGGTAAATAAAGTGCGTAAAAGCAAGGGAACAAATGGGAACTTCAGTGAAGGGGCAAGTGGGGAGGTGATAACAAGTAGTGGTGATGTGAGAAGGAAATGGAGTGAGTATTCTTAAGGTTTGTTGAATGTGTTTGATGATAGAGTGGCAGATATAGGGTGCTTTTGGTCGAAGTGGTGTGCAAAGTGAGAGGGTTAGGGAAAATTATTTGGTAAACAGAGAAGAGGTAGTAAAAGCTTTGAGGAAGAAGAAAGCCGACAAGGCAGCAGGTTTGGATGGAATTGCAGTGGAATATATTAAAAAAGGGGGTGACTGTATTGTTGACTGGTTGGTAAGGTTATTTAATGAATTTATGATTCATGGTGAGGTGCCTGAGGATTGGCGGAATGCTTGCATA
>NC_092236.1:22556305-22606305 GCF_036320965.1 Panulirus ornatus
TGGTTGGTAAGGTTATTTAATGTATGTATGAGTCATGGTGAGGTGCCTGAGGATTGGCGGAATGCGTGCATAGTGCCATTGTACAAAGGCAAAGGGGATAAGAGTGAGTGCTCAAATTACAGAGGTATAAGTTTGTTGAGTATTCCTCGTAAATTATATGGGAGGGTATTGATTGAGAGGGTGAAGGCATGTACAGAGCATCAGATTGGGGAAGAGCAGTGTGGTTTCAGAAGTGGTAGAGGATGTGTGGATCAGGTGTTTGCTTTGAAGAATGTATGTGAGAAATACTTAGAAAGGCAAATGGATTTGTATGTAGCATTTATGGATCTGGAGAAGGCATATGATAGAGTTGATAGAGATGCTCTGTGGAAGGTATTAAGAATATATGGTGTGGGAGGAAAGTTGTTAGAAGCAGTGAAAAGTTTTTATCGAGGATGTAAGGCATGTGTACATGTAGGAAGAGAGGAAAGTGATTGGTTCTCAGTGAATGTAGGTTTGCGGCAGGGGTGTGTGATGTCTCCATGGTTGTTTAATTTGTTTATGGATGGGGTTGTTAGGGAGGTAAATGCAAGAGTTTTGGAGAGAGGGGCAAGTATGAAGTCTGTTGGGGATGAAAGAGCTTGGGAAGTGAGTCAGTTGTTGTTCGCTGATGACACAGCGCTGGTGGCTGATTCATGTGTGAAACTGCAGAAGCTGGTGACTGCGTTTGGTAAAGTGTGTGGAAGAAGAAAGTTAAGAGTAAATGTGAATAAGAGCAAGGTTGTTAGGTACAGTATGGTTGAGGGTCAAGTCAATTGGGAGGTGAGTTTGAATGGAGAAAAACTGGAGGAAGTGAAGTGTTTTAGATATCTGGGAGTGGATCTGTCAGCGGATGGAACCATGGAAGCGGAAGTGGATCATAGGGTGGGGGAGGGGGCGAAAATTCTGGGGGCCTTGAAGAATGTGTGGAAGTCGAGAACATTATCTCGGAAAGCAAAAATGGGTATGTTTGAAGGAATAGTGGTTCCAACAATGTTGTATGGTTGCGAGGCGTGGGCTATGGATAGAGTTGTGCGCAGGAGGATGGATGTGCTGGAAATGAGATGTTTGAGGACAATGTGTTGTGTGAGGTGGTTTGATCGAGTGAGTAACGTAAGGGTAAGAGAGATGTGTGGAAATAAAAAGAGCGTGGTTGAGAGAGCAGAAGAGGGTGTTTTGAAGTGGTTTGGGCACATGGAGAGGATGAGTGAGGAAAGATTGACCAAGAGGATATATGTGTCGGAGGTGGAGGGAACAAGGAGAAGAGGGAGACCAAATTGGAGGTGGAAAGATGGAGTGAAAAAGATTTTGTGTGATCGGGGCCTGAACATGCAGGAGGGTGAAAGGAGGGCAAGGAACAGAGTGAATTGGAGCGATGTGGTATACCGGGGTTGACGTGCTGTCAGTGGATTGAATCAAGGCATGTGAAGCGTCTGGGGTAAACCATGGAAAGATGTGTAGGTATGTATATATGCGTGTGTGGACGTATGTATATACATGTGTATGGGGGTGGGTTGGGCCATTTCTTTCGTCTGTTTCCTTGCGCTACCTCGCAAACGCGGGAGACAGCGACAAAGTATAAAAAAAAAAAAATATGTATATATATATATATATATATATATATATATATATATATATATATATATATATATATATATATATATATATATATATATATATATATATATATATATATATATATATATATATATATATATATATATATAGTGGTTTGGGTACATGGAGAGAATGAGTGAGGAAAGATTGACCAAGAGGATATATGTGTCGGAGGTGGAGGGAACGAGGAGAAGAGGGAGACCAAATTGGAGGTGGAAAGATGGAGTGAAAAAGATTTTGTGTGATCTTGGCCTGAACATGCAGGAGGGTGAAAGGAGGGCAAGAAATAGAGTGAATTGGAGCGATGTGGTATACCGGGGTTGACGTGCTGTCAGTGGATTGAATCAAGGCATGTGAAGCGTCTGGGGTATACCATGGAAAGCTGTGTAGGTATGTATATTTGCGTGTGTGGACGTATGTATATACATGTGTAAGGGGGGGGGGGTTGGGCCATTTCTTTCGTCTGTTTCCTGGCGCTACCTCGCAAACGCGGGAGACAACGACAAAGTATAATAAAAAAAAAAAAAAGAAATATATATATATATATATATATATATATATATATATATACAGGGGTTGACGTGCTGTCAGTGGATTGAATCAAGGCATGTGAAGCGTCTGGGGTAAACCATGGAAAGCTGTGTAGGTATGTATATTTGCGTGTGTGGACTTGTGTATGTACATGTGTATGGGGGGGGGGGTTGGGCCATTTCTTTCGTCTGTTTCCTTGCGCTACCTCGCAAACGCGGGAGACAGCGACAAAAAAAAAAAAAAAAAAAAAAAAAAAAAATATATATATATATATATATATATATATATATATATATATATATATATATATATATATATATATATATATATATATATATATATATATATATATATATATATATATATATATATACATATTTGATTCTTGTACCGTTCTTATACTATATTTATGTTGCTTAAGTCTAACAGAAAGATCCTTACCAGTCTGACCAACATAAAATTTATCACAATTTCCACTTGGCACTTTATAGATTCATCTAAGAGAATTTTCTGGTGAATTCCTGATTAAGATATTCTTTATAGTATTATTTTTGTTAAAGGCAACATTTACATTAAAGGATCTAAACATGAAAAGTAAAGTTTAAAACTATGATCATTGTATTGACTGGAGTAATGCCATCTCAGTTATCAATCTTAACTCTATTACCACGAGAAATATCATTGAATCTTCTATTATTAGATACACAAAGAATTATAATCTTAATATTAGTGATGGTCTATACAAATTAGATAACTTTATTGTTGAGAGAATTTGTAAAAGGAAAAGTTTATGAACGCTCATTGTGTGTTTTGGCCAATCACATGTTTACCAAATGGCGTCCTAGCTTCATCTCTTCGATGTATATCAGCTGACTTCTATCTCTCTCTTGTGTCTCCCCTGATGATGTGATTATCACACGGAAGTTCACTTGGGAACTTATCGTGTTTCAATTTCCCCGTGGACTCATAGGAATATATATATATATATATATATATATATATATATATATATATATATATATATATATATATATATATATATATATATATATATATATATATATATATTAGGTACTATAGGGTTGAGGGTCAAGTCATTTGGGAGGAAAGTTTGAATGGAGAAAAACTGGAGGAAGTAAAGTGCTTTAGATATCTGGGAGTGGATCTGGCAGCAAATGGAACCATGGAAGCGGAAGTGAATCATAGGGTGGGGGAGGGGGAGAAAATCCTGGGAGCCTTGAAGAATGTTTGGAAGTCGAGAACATTATCTCGGATTGCTCTTCCCCAATCTGATGCTCTGTACATGCCTTCACCCTCTCAATCAATACCCTCCCATATAATTTACTAGGCATACTCAACAAACTTATACCTCTGTAATTTGAGCACTCACTCTTATCCCCTTTGCCTTTGTACAATGGCACTATGCACGCATTCCGCCAATCCTCAGGCACCTCACCATGAGTCATACATACATTAAATAACCGTTACCAACCAGTCAACAATATAGTCACCCCCTTTTTTAATAGATTCCCCTGCAATACCATCCAAACCTGCTATCTTCCCGGCTTTCATCTTCCGCAAAGCTTTTACTACCTCTTCTCTGTTTACCAAATCATTTTCCCTAACCCTCTAACTTTGCACACCACCTCGACCAAAACACCCTATATCTGCCACTCTGTCATCAAACACATTCAACAAACCTTCAAAATACTCACTCCATCTCCTTCTCACATCACCACTACTTGTTATGACCTCCCCATTAGCGCCCTTCACTGAAAGTTCCCATTTGCTCCCTTGTCTTACGCACTTTATTTTCCTCGCAAACGCGGGAGACAGCGTCAAAGCAAAATAAATAATAAATAAATAAGATATTTATTCATCTATTTTGCTTTGTCGCTGTCTACGCGTCAGCGAGGTAGCACAAGGAAACAGACGAAAGAAATGCCCAACCCACCCACATACACATGTATATACACACACGTCAACATACGTAGATATACATACCTATACATCTCAATGTACACCTATATATACACACACAGACATATACATATATACACATGTACATAATTCTTACTGTCTATTTTTATTTATTCCCATCGCCACCCCGCCACACAAGGAATAAGAACCCCCTAACCCCCTCATGTGTGTGAGGTAGCGCTAGGAAAAGACAACAAATGCCACATTCGTTCACACTCAGTCTCTAGCTGTCATGTAATAATGCACCGAAACCACAGCTCCCTTTCCACATCCAGGCCCCACACAACTTTCCATGGTTTACCCCAGACGCTTCATATGCCCTGGTTCAATCCATTTACTTCACGTCGCCCCCGGAGTACCACATCGCTCAAATTCACTCTATTCTTTGCCCTCCTTTCACCCTCCTGCATGTTCAGGCCCCGATCACTCAAAATCTTTTTCACTCCATCTTTTCACTTCCAATTTGGTCTCCCACTTCTCCTCGTTCCCTCCACATCTGACACATATATCCTCTTGGTCAATCTTTCCTCACTCATTCTCTCCATGTGACCAAACCATTTCAAAACACCCTCTTCTGCTCTCTCAACCACACTCTTTTTATTTCCACACACCTCTCTTACCCTTACATTACTTACTCGATCAAACCACCTCACACCACATATTGTCCTCAAACATCTCATTTCCAGCACATCCACCCTCCTGCGCACAACTCTGTCCATAACCCATGCCTCGCAACCATACAACATTGTTGGAACCACTATTCCTTCAAAGATACCCATTTTTGCTTTCCGAGATAATGTTCTCGACTTCCAAACATTCTTCAAGGCTCCCAGAATTTTCGCCCCCTCCCCCACCCTATGATTCACTTCCGCTTCCATGGTTCCATCCGCTGCCACATCAACTCCCAGATATCTATTTACATATTTGTTTTAAACCATTACAAATTTGATGTTCATCAGTTTCTTATTGTTCTTTTCTACTTTCCTTCATGTGGTTTTCAAAAACACCTAAAGATTGCATATTTAGCATGATTTGTTATTTTCCATGTTTATCCCTGATAATCTGAGACGTTCTATGATGCAAATATCGATAACAGTCAACAAGAAATAACGTAATGCAAAAATAGGCTTAAAATCAGTTACGGAGCGAAAACTAGATATGCTGAAAACATGATTAAACGATAAACGTACAAAACATACAATGAGAAAAGAGGGTAGACAGAGATGCGCCCATGTTGATATGCAGGAAGACAGTGACTCCCTCTACTGCACAGTACCTGGGGATTACAGGAGGTGGAAGGTCGGCTACCTGGAAGTGGTCAGGATGGGCGTCAGGGTTAAGGTAAGAAGCCTCGAAATGGTGTCCTGGGGTTGTGTATCTTATATATATATATATATATATATATATATATATATATATATATATATATATATATATATATATATATATATATATATATATATATATATATATATATATATATATTTATATATATAGATAAATATATATATATATATCTATACATTTTTTTTTTTTTTTTGCTTTGTCGCTGTCTCCCGCGTTTGCGAGGTAGCGCAAGGAAACAGACGAAAGAAATGGCCCAACCCACCCCCATACACATGTATATACATACGTCCACACACGCAAATATACATACCTACACAGCTTTCCATGGTTTACCCCAGACGCTTCACATGCCTTGATTCAATCCACTGACAGCACGTCAACCCCGGTATACCACATTGCTCCAATTCACTCTATTCCTTGCCCTCCTTTCACCCTCCTGCATGTTCAGGCCCCGATCACACAAAATCTTTTTCACTCCATCTTTCCACCTCCAATTTGGTCTCCCTCTTCTCCTCGTTCCCTCCACCTCCGACACATATATCCTCTTGGTCAATCTTTCCTCACTCATTCTCTCCATGTGACCAAAAAATTTCAAAACACCCTCTTCTGCTCTCTCAACCACGCTCTTTTTATTTCCCCACATCTCTCTTACCCTTACGTTACTTACTCGATCAAACCACCTCACACCACACATTGTCCTCAAACATCTCATTTCCAGCACATCCATCCTCCTGCGCACAACTCTATCCATAGTCCACGCCTCGCAACCATACAACATTGTTGGAACCACTATTCCTTCAAACATACCCATTTTTGCTTTCCGAGATAATGTTCTCGACTTCCACACATTCTTCAAGGACCCCAGAATTTTCGCCCCCTCCCCCACCCTATGACCCACTTCCGCTTCCATGGTTCCATCCGCTGCCAGATCCACTCCCAGATATCTAAAACACTTCACTTCCTCCAGTTTTTCTCCATTCAAACTCACCTCCCAATTGACTTGACCCTCAACCCTACTGTACCTAATAACCTTGCTCTTATTCACATTTACTCTTAACTTTCTTCTTCCACACACTTTACCAAACTCAGTCACCAGCTTCTGCAGTTTCTCACATGAATCAGCCACCAGCGCTGTATCATCAGCGAACAACAACTGACTCACTTCCCAAGCTCTCTCATCCCCAACAGACTTCATACTTGCCCCTCTTTCCAAAACTCTTGCATTTACCTCCCTAGCAACCCCATCCATAAACAAATTAAACAACCATGGAGACATCACACACCCCTGCCGCAAACCTACATTCACTGAGAACCAATCACTTTCCTCTCTTCCTACACGTACACATGCCTTACATCCTCGATAAAAACTTTTCACTGCTTCTAACATATATATATATATATATATATATATATATATATATATATATATATATATATATATATATATATATATATATATATATATATATATATATATATATATATATATATATATATATATATATATATATATATATATATATATATATATATATATATATATATATATATATATATATATATATATATATATTTATATATATATATATATATATATATATATATATATATATATATATATATATATATATATATATATATATATATATATATATATATATATATATATGTATATGTGTGTGTGTGTGTGTGTGTGTGTGTGTTTGTGTGTATGAGAGAGAGAGAGAGAGAGAGAGAGAGAGAGAGAGAGAGAGAGAGTTTAAATATATTATGTTGGTTACATATGTTGTAATCTTTATTTCACATGATAAACAGGGAACTAAAGGTACCTGTGGTAATTGGATAGAGGGAGGTAGTCAGGGAGGACAGCGAGGGAGAATGATAGAGGGAGAGAAGAGAAAAGGAAGATGGAAAAGGCTGAGAACAAGGTTGTGAAGGAAAGAAGGGAGGAAAAAGGTGGAAGATAGAGAGATACAAATGAGATGGAGGGGTCGAAAAAGAGAGGGAAGAGAAAGGAAAAAAAAGGTGAGGGAGGAGGAAAGATGGAGAAGTGAGGGAGGAAGGTGTACACCAACAGATAGAGGGAGAGGAACCCCTGCCACGCACTACAACACCGGGAGATCACGTACGCCAGGGTTATCGCTAAATCCACTCTGGTCTTCATTAGTTTCTTGTCATCTGAAGAAGCAGAAAAGTTCAATTAATCAGCAAATTAAAGTTGAAAGTTCCCCAGTGGGTTGCTAATTAGGCAGAATTCAATTTCCAACTTCCTACTTTCCTTTGCCGTGGTTGGCGGTGGTCGAGGGGATGGGGGCTAGCTGGGCTAGGCTGACTCACATTCATCAGGGATGAGGTGGGTTACAGTTACCAGGGATAGAACGGGTCACAAGTCAACACAGATTGTGTGGTTTACAGTTTGTATCTGGGATGGAATGGTTTACAGCTATCGAGAATGGGATAGTATACATTATCAGGGATGGGATGGGATGGTTTACAGTGATCACGAAGGGGCGATTGACATCTATCTGGGATGGGATAGCTTACAGTTATCAGGAATAGGATGGTATACAGTCATCAGGGATAAGGTACAGTTATCAGGGTTAGGGTGACTTACAGTTATCAGGGATGGGACGGCTTACATATATCAGGGATGGGGCGGTTTACAGTCAACATAGTAAACATAAAGATAACATGAAACAGAAACTCTGATGGTCTATGAACAGGTTAGCTGCTGGAGGAAAGATAGGAACACTATCCAATATTCCTAATGTACAGGGATGGAGATAAGATTGTAAATCAGAAGGTTCCTCCCTACCCACCACTCCTTCCGGAAAATCGGCCGGCAGGAAAATAACTACTGGGAAACATCATGTAATATGGGGAGAATATACTGACGTGGAAAGTTTATGGGAAAGAGTAAATGGAACATTCTAATTACAGCCAAGGGATAGTCCACGTAGGATGCATCTAAGGCTCTGATATGAAAACAGAAAATAGAAGTTAAAGAAAAATAATGATATAAGGGAAGGAGATATAATGCAAAATTTTCCTTCATTAAGAGAGTTACAGAATACAGGTACTAACTACCATCATCCATCAATTCAGATCAGAATTGACAAACGAATGATTAAATGATATTACTCATATAATCTTAGTCAGGACTGACAGTATGATATGGACGCATTTAATTCTTTTTTCTTCTCAATTAGCGGACGGAATCCAATCTCCCTGGAGTATCCGGGGACTGGAATTAGATTAGAATGTATTTTCCATTCCTCCTCTCCTGGAAGATATCCATGCCTGTATATTCCCTCAGCTATTTTTCTGCCAGATGATATGCCGGAGTGAGTGGTGGTGGCGGTGGTGGGTGAGGAGGAAGCCTTCTGCTTTAGTATTCCGTCTCTATCTTTATACATTAGGAATTTGAGGATACTATTACCGACCTCCAGCGGATAAAACCTCATCATAGACTATACGGTATTCTGTTTTCTGGCCCTCTCATGTACTCCCGTATATAATAATCCTTCAGTAGATAGCCTTATATGGGTCTCATAATAGTCCCGCGTATTTATGTTCTTCAGCAGATAAACTCCTCATAGACCACAAGGTCTTTTGCTGGCTGGCTCTCCCACGCACCTCCGTCTATTGCTGTCCTTTAGTAGATTATCTCCTCATCGATCATCATGTCTTAGCTTACCTCTCTCTCTCTCTCACGTAGTCCCATGTACATCATACGGAAGGGTGACAGTGGTGTTGCTGGGTGTCGGGGTGTAAGGTCTCCTTGCGATCGTTGTAATGAGTATTAAGCACTACTAGTATATGCTGTTGTGCTGCTGCTGTTCCTGCTGCATTACTGTTACTTTTGTACTGTTGCTGTTGTACTGCGCCTACTGCTGTGGTGCTGCTGTACTGCGGGTGAGCTGCTGTTGTGATATTTTTTCCATTGCTTCTGCTGCTTTACTGGTACTGCTATTGTGCTGGTGCTGCACGGGTGCTGCTGCTGTAAAGGTGATGTTGCTGTACATGCACTTCTACTCTACTGTTACTACTGCATTGCTGTTGCTACTGCTGCTGTGTTGCTGTTCCGGATTCTGTAATGTTATTGCTGCTGTACTGCTGTTTCTATACTTCTGCTGTCGTAACGGTACTGTTGCTGTACTGGTTCGCTGCTTACAGATACTCTTGCTGAACAGGTGTTGCTGATATGTAACTGCTGTTTCTGATTTTACTGTTTCTACCTTAATGCTGCAGTTGTACCACTGCTCTGCTGCTGCTATATTTGTCGTCTCTTCTAACGAAATGCTGATTCTGCTGCATTGTTATTACTGGTTCCACAATGCAGTCGATGCTGCTGTGCTACTACTACTGCAACTTCTACTATACTACTACTACTATTACTACACTACTACTACTATTACTATACTACTACTACTACTACTACTACTTGAAATAATGATAATGATAATGATGGTGGTACACAAAAAAGGAAATCAAACAGCAACAGACCACTGGGTCTTTTCAAGGCTGTTTGTGATAGTGGAAAATAATCATATGTGGTTGTGGTAAGATTAGGATAACATAGATATTTCAAAGAGAAAAAAAGACGAAAATAATGTCAGTTATGGATTTAAAGCAAAACATTCATCAAGTCTATTCATAAAAGTATACGTGGTACTGCTCTCAACTACTCTAGCCGGTAAATCATTCCGTATGTTAACATTCCCGTTGAAGAAAATATACTTCAACTCTTTCGACGAAAAAAATTTGTCCACGAGTTGATATCCTTTATTAATAGCTCGTCAGGTCGAGATCATCAATGCATTTGATAATTTTGATTACCTGTAATGGGTCACCTATAGACCTTTTCTTCTTAGAGAAGAAAAGCATTGGAAGTGACCTAGTACGGATTTATGTCATTTAGTCGGTTTTCATAGGATTTGACCCTCATTCCTAGAATTCATTCCGTTAATATCTTTCTTCAAGTAGGGTGACCAAAACTGAACAGTGTTCAAAATGGGGACGCACTAGTGGCTTGTAAAGAATGAGGACTTAGATTTGATATCCTTACCTGTAAATTCAAGAATTTTGTTCACCCTTTTGCCTACGTCAGTGCACTTCATATTTGGCCTTAGCTCACCAGAGATCATTAAACTAATTTCATTTTCCTCATTTGCCTTTCGTAGCTCAAGAGGATTTATAAAAGTTGTATCCTTGGGAGTGTTGGAGACAATGTCATCAAACTTTCCTGGAACGTCTTCCAATCTGCTCCCGGAGATCTCATACTCCTCTTATTCCCCTGAACACACACTTCTTGATCCTCACTCCTATGTAAGAGCTTCCCAAACAGAATGATGCTATGCTCATCCTGTACTTCATCTTCCAGCAAACTGAACCTATTCTGAGACGGAATCTCCCTTTGCTGAACTTCTCTCGGTAGTCTACAAGTCTTCCTTGCAGGCTGCCAGGTAATGTTATCCTCTAACTTCGTCTCCATGGTCATCATCCGAGTTCTCTAGGTTCTCCACTTAAGTTGCCACTAATAATTTACGCCGTTGTGTATCAGCTGCTTTTGCATCACTTTGCTACAGTTTCAACCTATCATCTAGTTTTTCTAATACCTTACTATTTTCCTAATTTCTAAATGCAGTTTTTCCAACAAACTTCAGAACAAATGAGAGAGAAACTTACATTCCTCTCTAATGAAAAATTCCAGAGAGAATTCCTTTATACAGTTTGGAAAGCTCAACCGTGGAGTAGGCGCCACTTTTTTTGTTGCACAAAGGTGAACAAGGGACTCAGGAGAAACACGTCCGCTCACGACAGAGGCTACGGGAGGATGTATTACAACAATACTAATGATGAAAATAATGATAATGATGATAACAATGATAATGATAATGATAAAGATAATAATGACAATGATAATAAAGATAATAATAATGATGATAAAGATAACAATAATGATAATGATAAAAATGATAATGAAAATAAAAATAGTATTGACAATAATAATAATAATAATGATGATAATAGTAATGATATTGATGAAATAATACTAATACTACTACTTATAATAAAGATGATAATAATAATGATAATGATAATGATTTCAATAATAACAACGGACGTACTGATTTAACGTAGACAAAAAGCTGACAACTTACTGAGAAGGTACAAACACTGGAGAGAGAAGGAGGAGAAAGTTGGGGGAAGGTTAACAGATGGGATTGAACTAAACATTTGGCTAACCTTTTGTTGACTTTTGGTAATATTCTTAATGGCTGAGATGTGACTGTTCTTGTTGTGGCCCTTACGTTCTTTGTTGCTGTTGTTGTTGCTGCTGCTACTGCTTATCTACTGCTAGCGTAGCTGTAGTGCACCTACTAGTTTACTGCTATCGTTTCCTTATTGTTGCTGATGCTGTATCGTAAGTATCCATATAATGGATTTTTTTTGAAAGGTGATATATATATATATATATATATATATATATATATATATATATATATATATATATATATATATATATATATATATATATATATATATATATATATAAATATACATATATATATATATATATATATATATATATATATATATATATATATATATATATATATATACATATATATATATATAAATTATATACATATATAATGTATATATATATATATATATATATATATATATATATATATATATATATATATATATATATATATATATATATATATATATATATATATATATATATATATATATATCTATATATATATATATATATATATATATATATATATATATATATATATATATATATATATATATATATATATATATATATATATATATATATATATATATATATATATATATATATATATAGTGGGAGACCAAATTGGAGGTGGAAGGATGGAGTGAAGAAGATCTTGAGCGATCGGGGCCTGAACATGAAGGAGGGTGAAAGGCGTGCTAGGAATAGAGTGAATTGGAACGATGTGGTATACCGGGGTCGACGTGCTGTCAGTGGATTGAACCAGGGCATGTGAAGCATCTGGGGTAAACCATAGAAAGCTCTGTGGGGCCTGGATGTGGAAAGGGAGCTGTGGTTTCGCTGCATTACACATGACAGCCAGTGACTGTCTTTTCCTAGCGATAACTCGCACTCGCGCGGGCGGGATATATCAAGAAATCATTTCGACGAGGTTGTATCATTGTTTATGGACGGACAGGAGTAATAACGTCGTTTAGGATTTTCCATCCCAGTGAAAGCAACCTTACTTTGGCCCCGTGCACAGCGCAGCTACGGAGTTATAGGAGGCTCAGTAAAGGGGTCCTGGGGTTACATAGGCAAGTAACTGTCTAACTGTGTGGGTGAATGTGACTGAACAAATCGAATGAGGTGGCGAAAATGAAAACTGGAGAGAATGAGTTAGTAAGAGAAGGTGAGTGGCTTCACGAATGAGTGATTGAGGGAACGTATGTGAATTTGTGAATATTAGGGAATGGGAGTGAGAGTGAAGGATCAGAGGATTGCACAGAGAACGTCAGGAGGGGGGAGAGAGAGAGAGAGAGAGAGAGAGAGAGAGAGAGAGAGAGAGAGAGAGAGAGAGAGAGAGAGAGAGAGAGAGAGAGAGAGAGGACAAGAACAGCAGTGGAGTGTGGCCATTAGTGAGGATGAAGCCGTGGTATCGCCTACCAGGTGCTGCTTAATCGCTCCACGACCGCTGTTCCGCGAGACAGTCATCGGCCATTGGAAAGATGCAGAAGGTGGGGCGTATGAGTGTGCGTGTGCTGGTGGTAGCTGGGGGCCCTGGTGTGCTTACTGGTTGGAATATTCCCACAGCCTTGGACTGGGGATGGGTGTGCCGGGTGGGTTGGTGTTGTGGCCACACACTCACGGGCGTATGCCAGGAGCAATTGGTGTTTGGTGGGGAGGTAGTAATGGTAACCAGAGGTTAATGGTATCATTACCAGAGGTAATGGTAACCAGAAGTGGTCCTCATACTTGTATACTAATGGTCTAAGTGAAGGTGGGAGAGGAGGAAGCGGGGGTACGGGGTCAGGGATCTTGATAACAATATTGGCGAGCTGCTGCTGCTGCTGCTGCTGGCGCAAGGCAGGAATTTCGTAGTTTAAACGAAAGTTATGTTTTTTGTTAAACTTTTTACCTGTGTTCCTGTTACTTCCTGAAGCTAGTGTGTAGATAAATTAATTTTGTTTTTCGTCTCAGAATATAAAGCCTCGTCTTACCTCGCTGGCCCTTCATGACTCAGACCGAGTGCATCTGGGATATCATTAACTTGATGAGCAAGTTTCTATGGTGTAGCGGTTAGCGTTACTGATCGTGACACATTCACGGGTAGCTAAGGGTCGAGGGCATAGGTTCGAATCCTGGTTACGGCAGTCGGTCCACAGTCAATCCAGCTGTTCCTGCATCATTAGGAGCTGGTCGATAAAATGGGTGCCTAGTTCAGGCAAGGATATATATATATGTATATATATATATATATGTATATATATATATATATATATATATATATATATATATATATATATATATATATATATTTCTATGAGTCAACGGGGAAAATGAAACACGACAAGTTCCCAAGTGCACTTTTGTGCAATAATCACATCATCAGGGGAGACACAAGAGAGAAATATAACAGTCAGTTGATTTACATCGAAGAGACGAAGCTAGGACGCCATTTGGTAAACATGCGATTGTCCAAGACAATCGCACAATCGCATGTTTACCAAATGGCTTCCTAGCTTCGTCTCATCGATGCATATCAACTGACTTATATTTCTCTCTTGTGTCTCCCCGATGATTTGATTATTACACGCAAGTGCACTTGGGAACTTATCGTGTTTCATTTTCCCAGTGGACTCAGGAATATCTTAATCACGCGCAAAATTGTGATTCTTTCCAATATATATATATATATATATATATATATATATATATATATATATATATATATATATATATATATATATATATATATGTATATATATATATATATATATATATATATATATATATATATATATATATATATATATATATATATATATATATATATATATATATATATATATATATATATATATATATATATATACATATATATATATATATATATATATATATATATATATATATATATATATATATATATATATATATATACATATATATATATATATATATATATATATATATATATATATATATATATATATATATATATATATATATATATATATATATATATATATATATATATTTTTTTTTTTTTTTCATACTATTCGCCATTTCCCGCGATAGCGAGGTAGCGTTAAGAACAGAGGACTGGGCCTTTGAGGGAATAGCCTCACCTGGCCCCCTTCTCTGTTCCTTCTTTTGGAAAATTGAAAAAAAAACGAGAGGGGAGGATTTCCAGCCCCCCGCTCCCTTCCCTTTTAGTCGCCTTCTACGACACGCAGGGAATACGTGGGAAGTATTCTTTCTCCCCTATCCCCAGGGATAATATATATATACATATATATATATATATATATATATATATATATATATATATATATATATATATATATATAAAACATACATAAGCCAGGCCTATAGCCTTGCGGTTAGCATTCTTGCCTCTTGCACAGGGGTTCCGGGTTCGATCCTGGCTGTTGGAGGTTTGTATGTTCTATGAAGGTGCGCGTTTCTATGCACTTTATTCGTATATATATGTATATATATATATATATATATATATATATATATATATATATATATATATGTATATATATATATATATATATATATATATATATATATATATATATATATATATATATATATATATATATATATATATATATATATATATATATATATATATATATATATATATATATATATATATTACCAAACTCAGTCACCAGCTTCTGCAGTTTCTCACATGAATCAGCCACCAGCGCTGTATCATCAGCGAACAACAACTGACTCACTTCCCAAGCTCTCTCATCCCCAACAGACTTCATACTTGCCCCTCTTTCCAGGACTCTTGCATTTACCTCCCTTACAACCCCATCCATAAACAAATTAAACAACCATGGAGACATCACACACCCCTGCCGCAAACCTACATTCACTGAGAACCAATCACTTTCCTCTCTTCCTACACGTACACATGCCTTACATCCTCGATAAAAACTTTTCACTGCTTCTAACAACTTGCCTCCCACACCATATATTCTTAATACCTTCCACAGAGCATCTCTATCAAGTGTGTGGAAAAAGAAAGTTGAGAGTAAATGTGAATAAGAGCAAGGTTATTAGGTACAGTAGGGTTGAGGGTCAAGTCAATTGGGAGGTGAGTTTGAATGGAGAAAAACTGGAGGAAGTGAAGTGTTTTAGATATCTGGGAGTGGATCTGTCAGCGGATGGAACCATGGAAGCGGAAGTGGATCATAGGGTGGGGGAGGGGGCGAAAATTTTGGGAGCCTTGAAAAATGTTTGGAAGTCGAGAACATTATCTCGGAAAGCAAAAATGGGTATGTTTGAGGGAATAGTGGTTCCAACAATGTTGTATGGTTGCGAGGCGTGGGCTATGGATAGAGATGTGCGCAGGAGGATGGATGTGCTGGAAATGAGATGTTTGAGGACAATGTGTGGTGTGAGGTGGTTTGATCGAGTAAGTAACGTAAGGGTAAGAGAGATGTGTGGAAATAAAAAGAGCGTGGTTGAGAGAGCAGAAGAGGGTGTTTTGAAATGGTTTGGGCACATGGAGAGAATGAGTGAGGAGAGATTGACCAAGAGGATATATGTGTCGGAGGTGGAGGGAACGAGGAGAAGAGGGAGACCAAATTGGAGGTGGAAAGATGGAGTGAAAAAGATTTTGTGTGATCGGGGCCTGAACATGCAGGATGGTGAAAGGAGGGCAAGAAATAGAGTGAATTGGAGTCATGTGGTATACAGGGGTTGACGTGCTGTCAGTGGATTGAAGCAAGGCATGTGAAGCGTCTGGGGTAAACCATGGAAAGCTGTGTAGGTATGTATATGTGCGTGTGTGGACGTGTGTATGTACATGTGTATGGGGGGGGGGTTGAGCCATTTCTTTCGTCTGTTTCCTTGCGCTACCTCGCAAACGTGGGAGACAGCGACAAAGTATAAAAAAAAAGAAAAAAAAAAAAAAAAAAAAAAATATATATATTATTTTTTCATTATTTTTTTTTTATTTTGCTTTGTTGCTGTCTTCCGCGTTTGCGAGGTAGCGCAAGGAAACAGACGAAAGAAATGGCCCAACCCACCCCCATACACATGTATATACATACACGTCCACACACGCAAATATACATACCTATACATCTCAATGTACACATATATATACACACACAGACATACATATATACACATGTACATAATTCATGGAGTCTGCCTTTATCTATTCCCGTCGCCACCTCGCCACACATGGAATAACATCCCCCTCCCCCCTCATGTGTGCGAGGTAGCGCTAGGAAAAGACAACAAAGGCCACATTCGTTCATACTCAGTCTCTAGCTGTCATGTAATAATGCCCGAAACCACAACTCCCTTTCCACATCCAGGCCCCACACAACTTTCCATGGTTTACCCCAGACGCCTCACGTGCCCTGATTCAATCCATTGACAGCACGTCTATCCCGGTATATATATATATATATATATATATATATATATATATATATATATATATATATATATATATATATATCTTTTCTTTCATACTATTCGCCATTTCCCGCGTTAGCGAGGTAGCGTTAAGAACAGAGGACTGGGCCTTTGAGGGAATATCCTCATCTGGCCACCTTCTCCGTTCCTTTTTTGAGAAAAACAAAAAACAAAATATATATATATATATATATATATATATATATATATATATATATATATATATATGTATATATATATATATATATATATATATATATATATATATATATATATATATATATATATATATATATATATATATATATATACATATATATATATATATATATATATATATATATATATATATATATATATATATATATATATATATATATATATATATATATATATATATGTATATATATATATATATATATATATATATATATATATATATATATATATATATATATATATATATATATATATATATATATATATATATATATATATATAAAGATATATTCGTATACTTGACGAAAAACCAGTTCGCTCCGACACCCAGCCCGACGGCACATCAGGAGAGCTGGATTTATAGAAGGTCGGGCAGGGTAGCGGCCGGCCCAGAGGGAGGGAGGGAGGGAGATGCATTAGAGAGATTGGGGGCTTTGTAGGTGCGATCCGGGAGGGTATTATGTCACGCCTTGTATCGACGTAATTCCTTAGCCGACGTAAAGTTCATCACGATGACGTGCACCTCCGAGGGGTCAGGTTGCCCCGGCGCGGGGAAGAAATTGATTAGCCCAAACCTCGGCAGTGATCTGTAACGGACGAGGTGAGATATGTTCTCTAGATCGATGTGAATATAGACGATAACGGAGGGGTAGTGTTCTTCTGATCATTAGTCTTTTTTTTTTTTTCGTATATATCAAAAGAAAAAATGTTAAGGTGAGATCTCAAGTTAAAAGGCTTATCCGTGTGTAGTTCTGTTTCCGTGCGTGAATGTTTGTGCGTATGTGTGTGTGTGTGTGTGAGAGAGAGAGAGAGAGAGAGAGAGAGAGAGAGAGAGAGAGAGAGAGAGAGAGAGAGAGAGAGAGAGAGAGAGAGAGAGAGAGAGAGAGAGAGAGAGAGAGAGAGAGAGAGAGAGATGCCAAAAAAGAGACCAGATCACAGGAGGTGCATGATGAGTCAGGTGGGACGTGTGTCGCTACCAGGAACATGAACACACGACACTCCAAGCATTATCGTGGGAATCACATCTTCAGAATTCACAGGAACGAGACAACCTTTTATCCTCTGAAATAATGATGAACACAAAAGCCTTTAGATCTTCGTGTTTCATTTTCCTAATGGTAACATGCAGGTATCACACACACACACACACACACACACACACACAACACACACACACACACACACACATGTTGCAAGCGCCTGCTGCCTACCAACAGATATTGTGATTGCAATCAAGTTCACGGACAAGGGAATATTCAGCAAACTTTTCACATCCTATATAAAGCGAAAAACAGACTATGTTTCTCAAGTTTGGTCACCGCACCTTCAGAGGCGCAAAAGGCTGATAGAGAAGGTACGGAGAGCAACAAAATGGGTGCAAAAATCAAAAGCGTTCAGTTACTGGAGAAGTCCAAAAGCCTTAGGTTTGCCTACCTTGGAAGAGAGAAGAGTGATGGGTGACTTGATCACAACTTTTAAGTGTCTATAACAAATTAATGACGTAGACAGCGAACAGTTCCTGGAAAGATTTAGGGACAGAACACCTGAGAAGGAAAATATGAAATCAAAAAACTTGTCAAAAGAGAACTGATAGATTACTATTATAGGATTAGAGTGATGGATGAACGGATCAAATTGAATGACCACATAATAAATGCAGACGACACACAGGATTTCAACAAATCGCATGATAGTACAGAATGTTCAATAGATGAGGGCTAAATAAGTGTAAACCTCCATCCTCGTGTAATTCAAATAAGTAATTACAAGTACGTGATAATTCCACTCATACACACACACACACACACACACACACACACACACACACACACACATACATATACAAATGAAAGACTGACTCCCTGTACCACACAAAGAATGTATTATACACAGAATTACAAGCACGCACATAATCATGGAAATTATACAGAAGTCAATGATTTCTGTGTTAACATATACTGGGAAACAGGTCTCACCAGGACATTGTGGTGAAGGGTATTATGAAAATCACTCAGAAGGAGAAGGAACATGGATACTTTTAACACCAAATATAGAGAGTAGAGTGAAAATGGAGGTTAAACAAAATATGGCATAAGTGAAAGGAGTTGAGTGATGTACTGTGACGAAGATATAGGTGGAATCCCAGCCAGACAGTGTGTTTGAGTAGTATATGCGAGCAGCAGGATAAGAACGGGAGAACAAAGAAACTGAAAAAAATTAATATGAACAATATTGAAGACAATCCAAAACTTTCCTACAAATTCATCAGAAGTGCAATGTGTTAAAGAGCAGCAAATAAGGAAAAGGGATTCAGAAGGAGAAGCTATAGAGGATGATGTAAAGATTTACGAGGAAATGGATGAAAATTTCAAAAGTGTTTACACAGTGGATGATGATTTATTCCCATGACCTGTGAGCTGGAATGAGTAGGAGGTCTTGAGCTGAAATGAAACGGTATAAACAATTACTGAAGGATCTTGGCTAATGGTCCTGATGAGAATTCTACCTGTGCTGAAGATGTATGCAGATACGCTTAACAAACCAAATATGTTTAAGATGTTGCAAATGGAAGTTCAAGAGCCAAGGGAGTGGAAGAGGATAAAACATCGAACTTATGAATAAGAAAGGAGACCGAGAAGATGTGCCGAACTACCGACCATTCTCACTGGCTAGCGTGGTCTGCGAAGTACTGAAAATGATCAGAGAAAAAATAGATGACATTTTGCAAAGATGTTGCTACCTAAATGTAAAACAGGATAGCTTTAGGGAAAGAAAATCATGTGTAACGAACCTCTTAGATTTCTATGATAAACTGAACTCGTTATGCAAAAGATAATGGTGGGTGAATTACCTGTAATTGAACTGCAAGAAAGCATTTGAAGCTATACTGCACAGGCGGTAGGTAAAGAAACTTGATGATCGATTAGGAATAAGAGACAGACTAATTCAATGGCGAAAAGACTATCGTAGCAGAAAGGAACAAAGGACGTATGTTAGGGAAATTTCTAGAAATAAGATATGTTTACCAGTGACGTGCCTCAGGGGACTATTTTTGTACCTTTGCTCCTTTTGATTTATGTATATGACCATCCAAAGGATTGGACTCCTACCTGAATGTGTTCACGGATGATGCTGAAGTCATGAAATGAATGTGAGGAGGACAGCATCAACATACAAGGGGACTTAGAGAAGCTACGAAGTTCGGCTGGTGCTTGATTGACAAAGTTCATCCAAGTAAATGCACGGGAATGAGGACGGGTACAGCGGAAGAAGGCCTCGATATGAATATCATCTTGCAGGAAAGAAGCAACAGGAATGTGTGCGTGAGGAACTGGATATCGTTCCTAACCTGTCGCCAGATTTCCCTACCTGAGGCCCGGTATAAGAACCACACTGTCCGCTGGCGAATATTAGAATAACATTTAAGTATAAAAATGAGGAATTATTCAGCAAGCTGTTCACATTTTGCATTAAGATTCTCACGTTTGGTCACCGCACTTAAAGAAACACAAAGAACAAGAGATGGTACCAGGCTTAGGAGAGATGAGCTAAAATTTAGGGAAAGCCTGGCAGAGACCTTAAATTTGCTCACCAGAGAAGAAGAGTAAAGTGTGACCTGATGACAACATTTAGATTTGTAAACGATTTCATGAAGCCAACAATGGATATTTCCTCAGAAATAAAAAAAGGATATATATGATAAATTGAAACCAATGCATGAAATTACGCGAGAAACATAAACAAAATATAAAGTAGGATTTTATATTATAAGGGCACAAGATGAGTGGATAAGATAAAAGTATTGAAACCTTAAATGTGAACAGCATACATAAGTGTAAAGAGCAGCATGGTCGCACAGGAAGCTCAAGAGATGAGCACCATGATTGTAGAACTCACTCCCTAACCGAACAATACACATTGATAATCACGAGTGGGTAAGTATACACTTAGAATACTCATGAACTTCTTAAATGCACAGGGACTTAATCTGGTACACAACAAGCACCCTCTCCAGTCCCTGTATTTCTAGACAGGACAAGTGGAGTGATTACAATTTGTGTGTTCCGGGGAGAGAATTTTACACTAGTGTTGCCCCGTCTCCTAACTTATATCATGTGTCCTATCTTTACCCTGTCTATGTATGCACACACGCACCCACCAGCCTAAGTAAGGTACCCACTTATCGACCAGCCTTGAGAGGAAGATGAATACCCAGGAAGTCGTAGGCCGATTGCCACTCCCAGGATTCGAGCCCATGTGGGTCCGACCTCTGGTTAACCCATGCTGACTTGTGGTCAGTGGCCTTAATCACTACACCACAAGTTCCTGTGTTGATGGGACACTGTCATGTATACAGACTCACGACAGACGTTAACTGGACGATAGCTTTCGAGTAGGGACTTATTATCTTTTTCGAATGGCGGTGTTACACTGGCAGACTTTCATTCCCCTGGAACTTTCCCCGTAGCAAATGACCCATTGAAAAGAACAGTAAAGGGCTTGGCACTCTCTGTTATTGCCTCTTTCAGTGTCCGCAAGAATACTGAAAATGTATTGCAATAGTCCAGTGTGAACCCTGAGGTGTTAACAATAAGAAATGTTCTGGTCCCTTGAATGGCGTCAGTGCATAGCTGAGTCATGTAGAGCGTTGGCGCCATTCTCAATCGGGCGGGAAGGATGTGGCCGAAGGTAGACACTGGAGCATGGCAGGCTGTAACATCCCACTAGACCTAAGGCATTAGGCTGGAACAGCACGTGCCACAACTTCTCTCTCTTTCTTTTTCCCTCTCTCTCTCTCTCGCGCTCGCTAACGTCATATCTTCCCGCACACGATCTTACTTTAATGCCTTATCACCAGAGGAACTTATGTAAACTAACTCCTCACGTCTGAAATTAATTAAAAAGTTTGGGTCTAGTTAGCAAAATACCCGGAGGGCTTCATCAGTATGCAAGCCAAGTTACATTACAATCTTCACCTCTTCAATTATTCAAGGAGAGGGAAAGGTCTAGTATCTTGGCCCAGGTGGTGGCGGTGGTGGTGTGGTGTTAGTGGTGCAGCTAGGTACGGTGATGCTGGCTACGAAGGTGGTGGCCAGGGTGTGGGAACTGGGATGTGGTGGTCAGGGCGTGGTGGCCAGTGTGTGGTAGTCACTGGACGGTAGACAGGGTGTGGTGGCCAGGACAGGGTTGCCAGGTTATGGTGGCTGTGGTGTGGTGACCAGGGCATGGTGGCCAGGCTGTTATGGCCAGTGGGTGATGGTCAGGGTGTGGTGGCTAGGGTGTGGAGGTCAGGGTGTGGTGGCTAGGGTGTGGAGGTCAGGGTGTGGTAGCCAGGGTGTACTGCTGTGGCATGAGAGGCAATGTATAGTGGTCAGGGTGTGGCTGCCATGGTGTGGTTGCCAGGGTGTAGCTGTCATGGTGTGGCTGCCAGCTTTTGGTTGTCATGGTGTGGTATCTGGGGTGTGGTGGTCAAGGTGTTGTTACCTAAGTATGGTGGTCAGGGTGTGTTGGGCGGGGTGTGATGGCTAGAGTGTGGTGGACAGGGTGTGGTAGCCAGAGTGTGGCATTCAGAGGTATGGAGCCAAAGTGGTAGTTGTAAGGTTGGTAGTGATCTTGACGATTATGGTCACTGTATTGTGACCAGTGTAGTGGTGGTGGCTAGGATAGTGATGATCATGGTCAGCAGGATGGTGCTGGTTGTATGGATGGTGATAGGTATCATGCGTGGCATTTTCCTAATTCTTAACCTAATGTTAGCAGGATGGTGGTGGGTAGTGTGTCTGTAGTGGCTAGGATGGTTTGTGGATTCTGTATTGGTAATGATCAGGATGATTTTGGCCAGGATTTTGGTGCCTTGTGCATTGGTTATGATTGGCATACAAAGGAAAGCAAACAAGAACAGACCACTGCGTCCTAACGAGGCTGTTTGTGATAATGGAAGAGATAAGAGCTTCATGGTTTAGTGTGATAAGAGTAGAAAGACACAGGTACACGTATATACATTTCATGTAGATAAGGAGGCAGAAATTATGTCAGTATGGATTAAAGCGAAAGATGTATCTTTTATTTCTAAATGCATATATCGCATTGCTTTCAACTGCTCTAATTGGTCACTCATTTCATATGAGTAATTCCCTCATTCGAGATAGAACGTTCGCTTAGTTCGTATCCAGTACTACGAGTAACTTGTTAGACCGAAATATTCGACTAAAACATAATTCAGATCTGTGTGGATCACCTCTTAAACTTCTCGTGTCCAAGCTAAGTAAACCATCGTCTTTGAGTTATCTCTCTTAAGATAAGTTTCTTAGTCCGGGAGTCATCTTGGTTACTTGCTCTTGTGTTATGTCCATTCTGTCTATGTTTTCTTCACGCTGGGTGTTCAAACACACGGTATTAAATACAGGGACGCACCAGTGAATTTCAAAGAGTGAGGATAATTTCCCTAGACTTAAGTTTTGTTTGCCCTTCTTTATTGCTTCTATGCACTGCTCACTTGACTTTAGTTCACCAGACGTTATCACACCGAAAATTTTCTCTTCATTAACCCATTGTAGCTCAGCAGAATTCATGGTCTAGCTTGCCTTGTCGACTTTACCAACGAACTCTGAAATGTTGCACTTATCGTTATCAAAATTCTTTTGTCACTTGTGAGCCCAGTCCACAAGTGTTTCTATGTCAGGTTGAAGCTATTAACGTGCTGTTTTTGTTATAAGATTCATTTCACAACTTAATACCGTTTGTGAGTTTGTCATGTCTCAGTGTAGCCTATCATCAATATCACTAATGTATATATGAGAAAGAAAGCCGTTCTAAGACTGACTCTGAGGCTTGACCATTGATTGCTACTCTGCTTTTACTGCCAGTCAGTCACTATCCAAAGCATGTATGTACATACGCTCTCATCTGCATATACCACGTGACGTAATTTTTGCTTGTAACCTTTGCTGTGGGACTTTATCGAATGCTTTTTGATAATCTAATTAGATGAAATGAACTGCTTTACTTTCATTGTGTATGTTGATTACATCGTACGAGAAATGAAGCTTAGGTGTCAGACGAGCGATTCTGTCGAATCCCATGCTAATAATCTTTGATAATTTGGTCTTCCAAGTGGTTAAAGTTTTGCTCCGAATGACGATTTCGATAAATTTACTCACGACAGACGTTAACTGGACGATAGCTTTCGAGTAGGGACTTATTATCTTTTTCGAATGGCGGTGTTACACTGGCAGACTTTCATCCCCCTGGAACTTTCCCCGTAGCAAATGACCCATTGAAAAGAACAGTAAAGGGCTTGGCACTCTCTGTTATTGCCTCTTTCAATGTCCGCGGATAAAACTTATCAGGGCCTGCTATCTTATTTACTTTTATTCCATATTTTAACTATTATATGAATATGCTGCAAAACGTTTGTTTTCCTCTGGTATCAGTGGAACTGGTTATGTCATGAACTGTGAATCGGCTGCAACAACAAAATGTTACCTAAAACCTTTGCCAGAACTTCGTTGTCTTGAACTAAAACATGATTTCCCGTAATCAGTGGAGTAATTGACCGGGCTGTTGTCGGGATGAAGATGGATAGTGTGTTGATAGTAGTAAGGATGGTTGTGGCCAGGATGGTGGAGGTTAGTGTGTTAATTATGGACATGATGGTGGTGTCTAGTGTGTTGATAGTGGTCCAGAAAGTTAAACTAGAAAATAAAAACACATTACAACAGAAGAAAAATCTAACAATACTAGAGCCATTCTTCGTGGAAATATACATGTTTAACACAATATGTTCAGGCAGGCAAATAGTTGCAGTGCACCTGGTGAGTGTGGGTCTGGCCTTCTCCAGTTGCTGATCATGGTCATGAATCCCAGCGTCCAGAGGGTTTGTTGCCAGGCCAGCTGTCACTCACATGAAGGTCACCTCCTTGAGCTCAGACGCTTTTAAATGTTGTAGAGGTATCGACCCTCGCCTGTGAAAAGACCAGCAGCAGTGTCTATACCCTACTTCTTATGACGCTTCTACTCGGTAGATTTTCTAAATAACGCTGAGCGAAAACTCAGTAAATGATCATTATCATCGTATGACACAACACGAGCCAGTGGTATCACATCTCACAGAGTGCAGGGGCCAGAGTGGCCCTCCTCGCCTGATCGTCTGGTTTCTCGGGGTCATGACGGGCTGATGGGACACCCAGACCAGGGACACTTTCTCCTTTACGAAGGTCCACGCAATTACTGACAACTGTTTTTCTTTCAATTACAAACAGACAGAGAGACAGACAGCGAGCCAAACCATACACACACACACACACACACACACACACACACACAGGGTTAAGAGACGGGACAACACGAGTGTAAATCATTCCCCCTTAACACACATAATAATCACAATTGATGACCACAGACAAACAGAATGACAGACACAAGGGTCTCGGTGATGTAACGGTTAGCGTTGCCCACAGTGAGTCAGCACGGGCAAGCCTGAGCTCGAACCTGTATGGATTCGGATCCTGGCTGTCAACCTACACGCAACTCAGGTTTTCATGCTCCCTTCAGGGCTGGTCGATAACTGGGTACCTGACTCAGAGTGGGTTGTGTGTTTGTGTGCACACATTCATAGGAGTAAAGGCATGGTGCATACATACAAGGTTAAGAGATGGGGCAACACGAGTGTAAAACTCTCTCCCCGTAACACACACTCATTAATTACAAGCAGCAATCACACGCACTTAAGCTTGTCTTCCCTTTCTCGTGTTAGCGTGGTAGCGCCAGGAACAAAGAAACGTCCTCATTCGCCCGCATCCAGTCTCTAGCTGCCATATACTACATCATTCACTCTAACCCGTGCACGCCTTATGCATTTCTCCTATTCATGCTGCGAGCACTCACAGCATCTGTCATGCCGTCCTTCCATCTTCAGTTAGATCACTCCCTTACCCTTATTCCCTCCAATTCCTCTCCTCATTCTTTAGATACGTCCAAACCATAGCAACATACCTCCCTCAGCTCTCTTACCCCGTCGTTTCTAATTCGATCAACTCTTCTCACACCTTATGATGTCCTCAAACATTCATTTCTCATATATTTCCTCTCATTCGTACATTCTCATGCCTCGTATCCATACAACAACGCTGAGATTACTACAACCTTGAAACATACATATTTCCGCCCAGACAAATAATGACCTCTCCACACTGTCCTTCATGCTCCTGGGAACATCACCCTCAACCACCTTATGACTCACCTCAACTCTCATGATTGCATATGCTGCCATGAAAACTCTCAGGTATGTAAAACAATTCCCTCATTCCAAGTTTTGTACATTAAAACTCACACCCAAACTAACGTGTCTCTTTGCACTGCAAAGCCTAATACCCTTGCATTTATTCACGGTTATATGCAACTTTTTCCTCCCATGCTCCCAAAATCAGACACCAGCCCCGCGATTCTACATTCAATTCTACCACTAGTGGCCGTGTCATCAGCAATCAACAACTGGAGGTCCCTCATAGTCCCACGGTCTCCCACTCTAAGCACGGTCTTGTGTGTCCGCTGACCTCCTGACGACACTCCCGCCACCCGCCACCTCTCCTGGTTCCTCACACCAGATCCAAACGTTAAGAAGGAATTTTCTCCTTTAACTAGGCTTTAGATCCTAACCAGTCAAATTCTGGAGTAAGTATCCGAATATCTAAATGATCTAAGTCTTTTGTAACTAAAGTATCAATGCCTCGTCTGCCAGGGTAACAATGGTGGTTGTGGCTGGAGTAGTGGTAGTAGTGGCCAAGGCGGTTGTCATGAGGGTAGTGGTGGCTAAGGTAGAGGGGTGGCCAGGGCAGTGGGTAGTGGTGGCCTAAGGTAGAGGGGTGGCCAGGGCAGTGATGGCCAGGATGGTGATGGCCACGGCGGTGGTGTCCAAGATGGTGAATGCCAGGGTGGCGTTTTCCAGTATGGTGGTGGCCAGGCTGACGGATGTTAAGCAGGAGGTCAAATGAGGATGTAGGATGCATAATTAAGGGTAAATTATAAATCTATCGCAAAACAATAGACTGTGAAATATTGCAACACAATAGCGCAAGACCCAAATAGTTAGTGCAACACAATAGAACAGGAAGCATACACACAATACACCAGAAACACAGTAAAGACTTAGCTGTTGTCTAGAGTTTTAAAGTTCAGGTCTGCCTTGTGGAGTTTGTGTGCGTTTGTGTGTCTAGCCACTTTTATGGGCACTTAAACATCGCACAAACATACAGAATTCACATGAAAATAGTCACCTAATCAGAGCAAACTCTGAACAAAAAAGTTGATTGATAAACCATTTATGTTGAGGTACCTCATTTGTATACATTGGTGATGAGATAAAACCTCCAAACAGAATCACAATTACGTATTCATAAACCCACCAGGCCAGCAGAGGAGTGAGGTAGGAGGGCCCATCTCACCACCCCGCTACCCCTCATGACTGTAGTGGTATGGTACATACAATAGTGTACAAGATCCCGTGGGAATTAGTTTGTGACCGAATATATTCCATGAATAAATTCTCTTTTCACTAAGAGCTCGGCAGTAACTCCGACTCAGAATAAATCTCTGAGAGAATTTTTCATAAGTTTTTCTTACCGTGCTGGAGATGAAAAGAATATTTCAAGGTAAGGCAGAGTGGTGGTGAGGTTTTGATGCTTAAATCTGCAGGAAGGAGAGTGGATGCTGGGGTGGTGGTAGGTGAGCTTGTAAGAAGGGGGTATGGAGTGGTTGGTGTAGGTGCGTGGGTACGCTGGAGTAGTTGGTGCGAGTTTGTGGGTACGCTGGAGTGGTAGGTGAGTTTGGGGAATCTTGGGAACATTTGAAGGTTGGATGAAGTGGTCGTGGGCTGGCTGGGGGCTCTGGCTGCTATGCTGATTAGTGTAGGGAGATAAGGCCAGATTGTGTGAAGTTGGTAGGGACGGTTGGACTGGATAAGCTCGGATGGAAGTTGTGGGATTACTGGAAAGAATTTGGCGGGTATGTAGGCCCGGGAGTTTGTGTTGGTTTGGCCGAGGCTGTGAGAGCTGAAGCGACGGAGGACAAGGCAAGAATCAGGGTGCTGGAAGGGGGTAGACAAGAGGGAGGTTAGAGGTGAGACTGGAGATGATGAGGGAGTTGTGGGTGGTAAGGGATGTAGGCCCATAGGAAGGGCAGGGTCGTGAAAGGTGGCGCGTGGTGGGCGGCTGGAGAAGCGGGATGGGGTGGGTGGTGTGCGTAGTGGGAGAGGAAGGATGATGTGGATGATGGAATAGGTGTAGTGGTGTGAGTTGGTACGGGAGGCGGTGTGGTGGGAAAGAAGTGGCTGATGTGGGAATGCATTTCTGGAAGAGATGGCGTGTTGTGGAATGGATAAGTGGATGAGATTAGGTGATGTGGAATGGATTAGTGGGAGAGATGGAATGATGCGGAATAGTGGGGTGGTTAGAGTGGAACTGAGGTACATGGAACTACTTGGAAACAAAGAACACGAAACCTTTTGGTCATAATCATAATTCTGGGAGGAATAGGATAGTAAAGCAAATGACGTTTCCCCTCCCACCTCTCATTCCGGCTCACCTACCGGTAGAAAAAAGCCCTGAAGAAACACTGAGTCGTATGGAGGAACTAGAGATTGTGGGATGATGTGAGGTGGTGTGGAGTGGTCAAGGTGAGGTGGTATGGGTTGAGGAGGTGGGGAGGTTAAGTAGAGGGGTGGTAGGGTGGATGCTACTGCTGCGGGTGGAGGCAGTGCCGGCTGGAGAGTCACACAGACCCTTACGGGATCTATGTCCAAAGTTTTAATCGTAAAGATAAAAGTGGAACACAGGTTGAACAAACTTTAATACTTTCTCACTGACAAGACAGTTTACGTGTGTGGTGAGGCGAGCAGTGATGGTGCGTGTGGTGGTGTGAGTAGTGAGGGCGTATGTGGTGTGTGATCAGTAAGGGCGTGTGTGGTGAAGCAAATAATGAAGGTGTGTGTGTGGTAGTGTGAGCAGTGAGAATGTGTGTGATGAAGTGAACAGTGAGGGCAAGAGTTGTTATGTGAGCAGTGAAGGGCTGTCTGATGACCTGAATATAGAGGGAGTGTGTGATAGCGTGAGCAGTGAGGATGTGTGTGTTGAGGCAAGCAGGGGAGGTTAGTGTGATGATGTGATCAATGAAGGTGTGTGTGTGTGTTGAAATGGGCAGCAAGAGGATGTATTCCGAGGTGAGAAGTGAGTGTGATGAGGTTAGCAGTGAGGGTGTGTGTGTAGTGACGTATTGTCGACGTTGAATTAAAGCAGCCATTTTCTATTTCAAAATGGTTGCTTCACTACAGAGTAAAGACTGCTATATATAGATATGTACTTTTATCTACTAGTGAACAGCGAATATCAACATTCAGTATTTTTCCCAAAAGATCTTGTGCCAAGCAGTTCACGGCTTCCACGCAGTGACAAATACAAGCTTATTTCCAGGAACTGCCTAACCCACATCCAGGTAAACTTCACACAGACCACACGATGGAGACGACGCTCTTAATGAATCATACCCTAAGCCCAGTCAGAAGATAGCAATGATCGATGTTACGGGGATATTACAGAAGCTGGCCAAAAGTTTCAACGACCACACTCACAGATGAAGATACGTTACTGACGAACTCAAATATGGCGCAAGAGACTAGGGTGAGACTGTTGGTGTATTTGGCAAATACGAATATGAATCTCTGATAAAAAGTCACCACAGAAATAAGGAGCTGATGGAAAGTAACTCTGTAGTTTCAAGTTTCAGAAGACGCAAAACCCAGACTTATTTCTATGAAATAATTTCCATCCAATCAAAGAAAAAAGTCAACTGGATAATATGCCTGGCGAGCAAACTTATTGCATACAGTGAGGATACATCAAAAGTGCTAATTGCCTCAATCGATGGCCAAAATGAAGCTATTAGGATATAACCCTTGAGGAGAACAGCTATGAAGATACAGACTCATTAATGATTCATCAGGTTGTGTTTGCCTCACAACAGAGCCCACCTGATTCCTAGTTGAGAGTGCGTTCCTCTGCCACCAACGAACTAGTTCTTCTAACACCAAGCTACAACTTCCTGCTGAGTTACATACCGATCTCTGTTATGTCAAGCGTCATTCATACCAAGCCATTGCAGATCCAGCCTGCTACTAAAGCAAAGGCACCACATATATTCTCTGATGTCGAGGAGACAGGAAGAGTCTCAGGGGTAGGTAAAGTCAAATGGTTCAGATAGTTTCTCAGATGTGGAGGAAGACGCTTCTTGACAATGATGGTACCACAGATGGTATCATCTACACTGTAGTCATCTTTCTCAGTAAGGCTTACCTCCCAAGAGGCATCATCATCATCATCATCAGCAGCAGCATCTTTGAGGTGAGACTGGGACCTGTTTTGAAGAAAAAAAGATTTGGCTGAAGGTAATGAACTTTATCAACAGTTATCACACCCAGGCTGCAGTCTCTCCGTCTAGGCGAGAACACTGGGGAAAATTAGTCAAAGCATAGAGAACACCGCTTCATCCTGTGGGACACGGGTATTACAAGGATACATAAGGACTCATACTGCCTCAATCATCTGACCGCCCTCCAGCACCAGAGGGATATACTGAGACGGTCAGTGCCGCTGTAAGGGAAATTGCACATCACAGAGATTACTCATGTGGGCACAAGACCTTTGTCTGTATAGTACGTAGCCATCAGGATGATGAAGACTCCCAACTCGAGAATTCTGCTCTGTGCGATGATGATAGTGATATAGATAAATAGATCCATATAATATTAATATGTGTATTGTGTGATGAAAGGATGTATTAATTACAAATAAAAATGATAATAAAGTGATAACTATAGATAACAACAACAACAACAACAACAACTATAATATTAATAATAATAATAATGATAATAATAATAATACTAGTAATAATAATAATAATAATAATGATAATAATACTAGTAATAATGATAATGATAATAATGATAATAATGATAATGATAAAGATAATAATAATAGTGATAATATAACAATAATTATAATGATGATAATAATGATAATTCATAATGATAGTATTAACAAAAATAAACCATCAGGTGATTTATAGAGAAATATTTGTAAACGTTTCATGTAATTAAGATGACACAAGTAACGTTGGCAGGTAACAAAGTATATAACAACTCTGTTCTTAAACGTATCCATAAAGGTAGTTGGTAAACTATACCTTATATCAACAGCCCTGGTGAAGACAGAATACTTCGCCTCACTCCAAGTAATCCATTTGTTGATGAATTTGTAACCATTACTACGAGGGATACCAGACGAATCTAATTTGTTATATGGATATAATCAAAGTCTTTTCATAAACCTGAGTTCAATCCTTTTTTTAATCTAAATCAACTGAACTCGGTTTGCAGGTTCTCATAGGATTTGTTTCTCAGCCAGGGAATCATCTTGATCACTGGCCTCGACTCTCTTTTTATTCTCTTTTTTCTTCAAGGAGGATCACCAAATCTGAATACAATATTCAAGGAGTAGAGGATGATTTCAGGAGCAGGGAATCCGAGTACCTTGAGTATACGGCAGCTTAAGGGACTATTGTTGAAGTATTTCATGATGGTGCTGACTGACCTCCTATCTTCCAGAGTAACAAAGAGAGGCTTGATGGAGTGAATGACCTGGAGGGGGCTGGGGACTCGCGAGACAGCAGGAGTTGGGAGATGGTTCGGCGCAAGGTTGATATGTATGACTTACGGTCTTAATTTCGCTGATGGTAACGATGTTGGTAGTAGTCTGGTTCTGCAGGCTGACAGGGACGTTGTGGAGGGCTACGCGATCAGAGCAGATATCAACGCTGACATCACTGGTAGAGTCGTGGGCGTACTTTCGCTGATCAGGTGCATCCATCAGGGAATCATTACGAGGATGAGGGAATGTGGAGATGGCCCTTCAGTAGCTCACAACCGAATGACGCTCGCTGAAGAAGTGTTCAAGTCATGGAATGCCAGTTATCCTCAGCTTAAGGTTATTGATTTTCTTGGTGATTATGTTGTGGATGAAAGCTTTGGTGATGTCAGCTAAGATGAAAGCCACAGAGGTCTTATGTTTATCTTAGTATGTGATAAATAAAGTGATGAATAAATCATAGGAAACTAGAGTGGCAGTGGATGGCAGAGTAGGTCTTCATGTTACCAACCTGTTGAAAGCTTATGGTTCTTGCTACTCCTGTGTAAAACACAAGACGTTCTTAAGATGTGCTGAGGATCAGGGTGATGGCTGGTGTGTGCATGGCGAGTATGGTGTGAGAAGATGGACTGTGGCACAGTGTACGTTGAGGTGAGTAATGAGGGAGTTTGGTGCGACTAAGAGCAATTAAGCAACGTATTCATTCGAGTAAATAGCTAAGGGATTGGTGCTGGGTGTGGAAGTAGGGGTGTCTGCGACGAATGGTGAGACACATCGGGTATTCAAGTGTGAGGAACACGACGATGCGCACAGGCATTCAGGGGGAGAGGAAAGTATGGAATGCAGGCAGGCAAGTACGAAAGGAGGGCGAGCAAGCAGGCGAGGGAAACAGGAAGGCAGAGTAGAAGCACTGTGCATGATAAATTGATCCATGCAGCTATTCACACTCCTGATCAGCATAGTTCAGGCAATAAAACTAGATTCAGTAATCATGCGTCATGGGCTGTGAAGGTACCCATTACAGCAGTGTGGCGGGGGACATGGGAATAAGGTGGGACAGGATAGACGGTAGAGGAATGTAAGGTGGAGTCACATTGTGGTGAGGGGATGGGATGAGGGGAAAGGGGGGGAGAGGGGAGAAGGGAGTGGGAGGGGAAGGGGAGGGACATACAGTACTGGAAATTCCAGGCACAAGCTAGAAAATGGCTGTTTTTATGGTTATATTCCGAGAGAGGGGCATTTATTATCATTATTGTTATTATTATGGCCAGAAAGGGAATTGAATGAAGTAATATATTAGGAAGTGTCGTGAGACATAAAACTTTTATATCACCTGTGGTGGCGGCTTCGTCACCGGGGCAATGGGCCAAGATCCTCCCATCTCTATAAATTCAGCTGTTCTCAATTATAGCCATTTGCTGCACGCGCTTATTGCCCCGACCGAAACTGCATTTAGTCTTCTCTAATGGCCGCCTGGCTTTTATTAAAACTTTTTATACGAGGCTAAAACGGTTATGACCCTTTAGGAAGCGAGAAAAAAAGAAAATATATATATATATATATATATATATATATATATATATATATATATATATATATATATATATATATATATATATATATGCGGGAAATGGCGAATAGTATGAAAAAAAAAACATATATATATATATATATATATATATATATATATATATATATATATATATATATATATATATATATATATATATAATTATGCCATTTCTAGAAATAGGTAAATGTGATTATAGTTTACTCCGCGCGTTAGTGGGAACCCGCGAGATGGTATCTTCCCTCCACCATCTAACTGTCATGTACGGCGACTAAAGCATACCATCCACACCCATACTCCAGAGAACATTTCATGCTTTACCTTGACAGTTTGATATGTCCTAGTTCACCCCTCATATATCACATCGATCCAATCAGTTTTATCACATGCAATTTTTTCACCCTTCCTCATGTTCAGGACCCGATACTCTTAAAATCGGCGTTTGCCATCACCACCCTGTGAATCATCACTCTCCCAAACATCTGAGCGGGTTTACTTAAAAGTCTTATGCTTCTATATTTCGGGCGATCACTTATGTTCCCCCTCCTTCTTACAGTATAAGTGCGCTACACGTGCATTTTGGCTGTTCTTCGGCACCATTCACATCTAAGGCTTTGATAAACCATCATATGTAAGACTTTCTGCACCTCTTCCCTTTTCGTCAAATTACTCGCCAGGACTTTCCCAATCTCCATATTGTCTCATGCTAAACACATACATCATCGAATACATTTAATAATCCTTCAAAATACTTCCTCTCGTTTTCAACTGTTATACATCTACTGGCAGGTGCTAGCGCTCCGAAACCTCGTTTGCTAATTTCTGCGTAGGGGTGGGGGTCTTCAGCCCTGCTTGGAACCAATTAGAGTTGAAGAATTCATGTTTAAGAAGAAGGAAAACGTATTTTGAAAAACGTTATCAGGAACAAATCTGGATCGTATTTCATCATGATGGACCGGAATGATATTTTCTTCCTATGTTTCTTCTCCTTTTCCCATCTAATTCTGACGCATACGTCTTCATTGTTAACCTCTCCTCCCTCATTCTCTCCATATGTCCAAACCATTTCAGCGCAACCTCTTCATCTCTCTCAAGCACCCTTCTTATTACCACACGTCTTTCTTACCCTCTTATTACTTCTCAGCCAACCCTGCTTCACCACATATTGTCCTTAAACATTTCCAACACATGACACGCACCTCCTGCCTGTAAAACTCCACTGATAAAGGTAATTATTACCGCTCGTTCCTGACGTGCCTTCACTATATCTCTCAATTCTCTGCTTCTTTTACTTCAGAAATTGTACCAGACACGTCTGTAGATTTTAGTTGTATCTTAATCAGAATCTATTTCTCATCAAATCTTTCCTCTTTGGTCGGAATATATGTGAGTGTGTGTGTGTGTGTGTGTGTGTGTGTGTGTGTGTGTGTGTGCGTGCGCGCGCGTGTGTGTGTGTGTGTACGTGTGTGTGTGTGTGTGTGTGTGTGTGTGTGTGTGTGTGTGTGTGTGTGTGTGTACTGTTCAGATATCCTGAAGACGGATGGTCATCCTTGACTGTCTCGAGTGTTGCGAATCATTACAGAGGCATTTAGCTGTAACATCTGCGCTACAGGGTCACGACCCAAAGTGGATGTCAACCCTGAGCACCAAGGAGGAGTTCGGCAGTTGCGAAGGAGACCTGTGTAGAGAGAGAGAGAAACACCTGTACAAACATTAGGTCCCTTGGCAGTAATGGAAGTGTTTGGTGCCCAGTTGATCTGTCCCTCATTGAGAGAGTATTAGCCCTCCTCGCCTTTCATCCGTATTCACATTAGAAATACTTATCAGAGATCTCGCTTCCCCTTCCTCCCTTGTTTCGTTTTTATCAGCTTCCTGCTTTCACTGACGGTGAATGTTTCTGAAGTAGTTCCCTGCTCTCACTCTCCGCTACCGGTCGCTGAACACGAGCTCCTCGTCACTCACTTCTCTATACCAGGCCACACCACCTCCCCCTCTCACAGCCCAGAACATTACGCATCATTGAACCCTTTCTGTCTTCCCTTTGTTTCGTAGGTCCAAACTCCAGGACAATCAGCTCTCTTGTCTCTCCTCTTCTTATTGCCACTTACTCTTCAAATCTCTTTGCCGCCTCTCTTCTTGATGTTATATCAATCTCTCCTTAATCCAAAATTTTATCTCTTCTTTTCCCATATACGTTTATTTCATTCATTCTTCATCTGCTCGTCTTCTACCATCTTTCCGGGGCATAAGTTTTCCTTCTCCTCACTCTCCTCTCTGATCTCTTTATCGCTCTCCCCCATCACTAGCATCTCCTTCTCTTCCTCCACCATCAGCTAGTATCCTCCTCTCCTTCCCCCCAACTACCAATAAAACATATTCACACTGTACCTCTGAAGGCCCAGCAGGGAGGCACTCCAAGACGTGTGTCTCAATAGAGAGACATAAACCATCCTCGCACGACCTCCTCCTGGCAGGGCAAACTCCCTTGTTCCTCCATCTTCTGTTTATGTGTGTGTGTGTGTGTGTGTGTGTGTGTGTGTGTGTGTGTGTGTGAGTATGTGTGTGTGTGTGTGTAATATACACAAACACACACAAGTACACACACACACACACACATACATATATATATATATATATATATATATATATATATATATATATATATATATATATATATATATATATATATATATATATATATATATATATATATATATATATATATATATATATATATATATTATCCCTGGGGATAGGGGATTAAGAATACTTCCCACGTATTCCCTGCGTGTCGTAGAAGGCGACTAAAAGGGGAGGGGGCGTGGGGCTGGAAATCCTCCCCTCTCGTTTTTTTTTTTTTACTTTTCCAAAAGAAGGAACAGAGGGGGCCAGGTGAGGATATTCCAAAAAAGGCCCGGTCCTCTGTTCTTAACGCTACCTCGCTAACGCGGGAAATGGCGAATAGTTTGAAAAAAAAAATATATATATATATATATATATATATATATATATATATATATATATATATATATATATATATTCATATATATATATATATTTATATATATATTCATATATATATATATATATTATTATTTTTTTTTTATTATACTTTGTCGCTGTCTCCCGCGTTTGCGAGGTAGCGCAAGAAAACAGACGAAAGAAATGGCCCAACCCCCCCCCCCATACACATGTATATACATACGCCCACACACGCAAATATACATACCATATATATATATATATATATATATATATATATATATATATATATATATATATATATATATATATATATATATATATATATATATATATATATATATATATATATATATATATATATGTATATATATAAAAGGGGAGGGAGCGGGGGGCTGGAAATCCTCCCCTCTCGTTTTTTTTTTTTTTTTTTCTTTCAAAAGAAGGAACAGAGGGGGCCAGGTGAGGATATTCCAAAAAAGGCCCAGTCCTATGTTCCTAACGCTACCTCGCTAACGCGGGAAATGGCGAATAGTTTAAAAGAAGAGAAAGAAATATATATATATATATATATATATATATATATATATATATATATATATATATATATATATATATATATATATATATATATATATATATATACATATATATATATATATTTTTTTTTTTTTTTTTTTTTTTTTTTTTTTTATACCTCGTCGCTGTCTCCCGCGGTTGCGAGGTAGCGCAAGGAAACAGACGAAAGAAATGGCCCAACCCCCCCCATACACATGTACATACACACGTCCACACACGCAAATATACATACCTACACAGCTTTCCATGGTTTACCCCGGACGCTTCACATGCCTTGATTCAATCCACTGACAGCACGTCAACCCCTGTATACCACATCGCTCCAATTCACTCTATTCCTTGCCCTCCTTTCACCCTCCTGCATGTTCAGGCCCCGATCACACAAAATCCTTTTCACTCCATCTTTCCACCTCCAATTTGGTCTCCCTCTTCTCCTCGTTCCCTCCACCTCCGACACATATATCCTCTTGGTCAATCTTTCCTCACTCATTCTCTCCATGTGCCCAAACCATTTCAAAACACCCTCTTCTGCTCTCTCAACCACGCTCTTTTCATTTCCACACATCTCTCTTACCCTTACGTTACTTACTCGATCAAACCACCTCACACCACACATTGTCCTCAAACATCTCATTTCCAGCACATCCATCCTCCTGCGCACAACTCTATCCATAGCCCACGCCTCGCAACCATACAACATTGTTGGAACCACTATTCCTTCAAACATACCCATTTTTGCTTTCCGAGATAATGTTCTCGACTTCCACACATTTTTCAAGGCTCCCAAAATTTTCGCCCCCTCCCCCACCCTATGATCCACTTCCGCTTCCATGGTTCCATCCGCCGACAGATCCACTCCCAGATATCTAAAACACTTCACTTCCTCCAGTTTTTCTCCATTTAAACTCACCTCCCAATTGACTTGACCCTCAACCCTACTGTACCTAATAACCTTGCTCTTATTCACATTTACTCTTAACTTTCTTCTTCCACACACTTTACCAAACTCCGTCACCAGCTTCTGCAGTTTCTCACATGAATCCGCCACCAGCGCTGTATCATCAGCGAACAACAACTGACTCACTTCCCAAGCTCTCTCATCCCCAACAGACTTCATACTTGCCCCTCTTTCCAAGACTCTTGCATTTACCTCCCTAACAACCCCATCCATAAACAAATTAAACAACCATGGAGACATCACACACCCCTGCCGCAAACCTACATTCACTGAGAACCAATCACTTTCCTCTCTTCCTACACGTACACATGCCTTACATCCTCGATAAAAACTTTTCACTGCTTCTAACAACTTGCCTCCCACACCATATATTCTTAATACCTTCCACAGAGCATCTCTATCAACTCTATCATATGCCTTCTCCAGATCCATAAATGCTACATACAAATCCATTTGCTTTTCTAAGTATTTCTCACATACATTCTTCAAAGCAAACACCTGATCCACACATCCTCTACCACTTCTGAAACCACACTGCTCTTCCCCAATCTGATGCTCTGTACCTGCCTTCACCCTCTCAATCAATACCCTCCCATATAATTTACCAGGAATACTCAACAAACTTATACCTCTGTAATTTGAGCACTCACTCTTATCCCCTTTGCCTTTGTACAATGGCACTATGCACGCATATATATATATATATATATATATATATATATATATATATATATATATATATATATATATATATATATATATATATATATATATATATATATATATATATATATATACACATATATATCTATATCTATATCTATATATATATATATATATATATATATATATATATATATATATATATATATATATATATATATATATATATATATATATATATATATATACATATATATATACATATATATATATATATATATATATATATATATATATATATATATATATATATATATATATATATATATATATATATATATATATAGCCAGAGGTTGAACCATTATGTGACATTCATTTTTTCATTTCATTTCAAGCTAGAAGTTTCAGTTTTCTAAATAATTTCTTACATTTTTCATATGTATCTATATATGTATATGTGTGTGTGTGTGTATATGTGCGTATGTATGTGTATGTATGTATATATGTATATATATGTATATTATCCCTGGGGATAGGGGTGAAAGAATACTTCCCACGCATTCCTCGCGTGTCGTAGAAGGCGACTAGAGGGGACGGGAGCGGGGGGCCAGAAATCCCCCCCTCCTTGTACTTTTTTAACTTTCTAAAATGGGAAACAGAATATATATATATATATATATATATATATATATATATATATATATATATATATATATATATATATATATATATATATATATATATATATATATATATTCATATATATATATATATCTATATATATATATATATATATATATATATATATATATATATATATATATATATATATATATATATTTATATATATATATATAAATATATATATATATGTGAGGTGAGTTTGAATGGAGAAAAACTGGAGGAAGTGAAGTGTTTTAGATATCTGGGAGTGGATCTGTCAGCGGATGGAACCATGGAAGCGGAAGTGGATCATAGGGTGGGGGAGGGGGCGAAAATATTGGGAGCCTTGAAAAATGTGTGGAAGTCGAGAACATTATCTCGGAAAGCAAAAGTGGGTATGTTTGAAGGAATAGTGGTTCCAACAATGTTGTATGGTTGCGAGGCGTGGGCTGTGGATAGAGATGTGCGCAGGAGGATGGATGTGCTGGAAATGAGATGTTTGAGGACAATGTGTGGTGTGAGGTGGTTTGAGCGAGTGAGTAACGTAAGGGTAAGAGAGATGTGTGGAAATAAAAAGAGCGTGGTTGAGAGAGCAGAAGAGGGTGTTTTGAAATGGTTTGGGCACATGGAGAGAATGAGTGAGGAAAGATTGACCAAGAGGATATATGTGTCGGAGGTGGAAGGAACGAGGAGAAGAGGGAGACCAAATTGGAGGTGGAAAGATGGAGTGAAAAAGATTTTGTGTGATCGGGGCCTGAACATGCAGGAGGGTGAAAGGAGGGCAAGGAATAGAGTGAATTGGAGCGATGTGGTATACAGGGGTTGACGTGCTGTCAGTGGATTGAATCAAGGCATGTGAAGCGTCTGGGGTAAACCATGGAAAGCTGTGTAGGTATGTATATTTGCGTGTGTGGACGTATGTACATGTGTATGGGGGGGGGGGGTTGGGCCATTTCTTTCGTCTGTTTCCTTGCGCTACCTCGCAAACGCGGGAGACAGCGACAAAGTATAAAAAAAAAAAAAAAAAAAAATATATATATATATATATATATATATATATATATATATATATATATATATATATATATATATATATATATATTTTTTTTTTTTTTTTTCATACTATTCGCCATTTCCCGCATTAGCGAGGTAGCGCTAAGAACAGAGGACTGGGCCTTTGAGGGAATATCCTCACCTGGCCCCCTTCTCTGTTCCTTCTTTTGGAAAAAAAAAAAAAAAAAAAAAAAAAACGAGAGGGGAGGATTTCCAGCCCCCCGCTCCCTTCCCTTTTAGTCGCCTTCTACGACACGCAGGGAATACGTGGGAAGTATTCTTTCTCCCCTATCCCCAGGGATAATATATATATATATATATATATGTATATATATATATATACAGATAGATATTTTATTCGTTATTCTATAGTTATTATACTTTGTCGCTGTCTCCCGCGTTAGCGAGGTAGCGCAAGCAAACAGACCGAAGAATGACCCAACACACCCACGCACACTCACGAACAGACATACAGGTCCACACACGTACATATACATGCCTATACATTTCAACGTATACATATATATACATACACAGACATATACATATATACATATGTACATAATTCATACTTGCTGCCTTTATTCATATATATATTTGATATTTGCTTTATTCATTTTGCTTTGTCGCTGTCTCCCGCGTTAGCGAGTTAGCGCAAGCAAACAGAGGAAAGAATGGCCAAACTCACCTACAAACACATGTATATACATACACGTCCACACACGCAAATATACATACTTATACATCTCAACGTATACAAATGTATACACACAGAGACATAAACATATATACACATGAACATAATTCATACTGTCTGCCTTTATTCATTCCCATCGCCACCCCGCCACACATGAAAGATCAACCCCATCCCCCCGCATGTGCGCGAGGTAGCGCGAGGAAAAGACAACAAAGGCCACAATCATTCACACTCAGTCTCTAGCTGTCATGTATAATGCACTGAAACCACAGCTCCCTTTCCACATCCAGGCCCCACAGATCTTTCCATGGTTTACCCCAGACGCTTCACACGCCCTAGTTCAATCCATTGACAGCACGTTGACCCTACTATACCATATCATTCCAATTCACTCTATTCCTTACACGCCTTCCACCCTCCTGCATGTTCAGGCCCAGATCACTCAAAATCTTTTTCACTCCATCTTTCCACAACCAATTTGGTCTCCCACTTCTCTTCGTTCCCTCCACCGCTGATACATATATCCTCTTGGTCAATCTTTCCTAACTCATTCTCTCCATGTGACCAAACCATTTCAAAACACCCTCTTCTATTCTCTCAAAGACACTTTTTTTTTCTTACCACACATCTCTCTTACCCTATCTTTACTTACTCGATGAAACCACCTCACACCACATATTGTCCTCAAACATCTTATTTCCAGCACATTCACCCTCCTCCGCACAACTCTATCCATATATATATAAATATATATATATATATATATATATATATATATATATATGTATATATATATATATATATATATATATATATATATATATTTTTTTTTTTTCTTTCAAACTATTCGCCATTTCCCGCATTAGCGAGGTAGCGTTAAGAACAGAGGACTGGGCCTTTGAGGGAATACCCTCACCTGGCCCAATTCTCTGTTCCTTCTTTTGAAAAAAAAAAAAAACCGAGAGGGGAGGATTTCCAGCCCCCCCGCTCCCTCCCCTTTTAGTCGCCTTCTACGACACGCAGGGAATACGTGGGAAGTATTCTTAATCCCCTATCCCCAGGGATAATATATATATATATATATATATATATATATATATATATATATATATATATATATATATATATATATATATATATATATATATATATATATATATATATATATATATATATATATATATATATATGTATACCTCGCAAACGCGGGAGACAGCCACAAATTATAAAAAAAAAAAAAAAAATATATGTATATATATATATATATATATATATATATATATATATATATATATATATATATATATACATATGTATATATATATATGTATATATATATATATATATATATATATATATATATATATATATATATATACATATATATATATATATATATATATATATATATATATATATATATATAGATATATATATATATATATATATATATATATATATATATATATATATATATATATATATATATATATATATATATATATATATATATATATATATATATATATATATATATATATATATATATATATATATATATATATATATATATATATATATATATATATATATATATATATATATATATATATATATATATATATATATATATATATATATATATTCTATCACATACTCCCACAACTCCTGTTTCAGGAGTACTGCTACTCCTTCCCTTGCTCTTGTCCTCTCACTAACCCCTGACTTTACTCCCAAGACATTCCCAAACCACTCTTGCCCTTTACCCTTGAGCTTCGTTTCACTCAGAGCCAAAACATCCTGGTTCCTTTCCTCAAACATACTACCTATCTCTCCTTTTTTCACATCTTGGTTACATCCACATACATTTAGACACCCCAGTTTGAGCCTTCGAGGAGGATGAGCACTCCCCGCGTGAATCCTTCCTCTGTTTCCCATTTTAGAAAGTTTAAAATACAAGGAGGGGAGGATTTCTGGCCCCCCGCTCCCGTCCCTTCTAGTCGCCTTCTACGACACGCGAGGAATGCGTGGGAAGTATTCTTTCACCCCTATCCCCAGGGATAATATACATATATATATATATATATATATATATATATATATTTATTTCTTTTCTTTTAATCTATTCGCCATTTCCCGCGTCAGCGAGGTAGCGTTAAGAACAGAGGACTGGGCCTTTTTTGGAATATCCTCACCTGGCCCCCTCTGTTCCTTCTTTTGGAAAATTTAAAAAAAAAAAAGAGAGAGGGGAGGATTTCCAGCCCCCCGCTCCCTCCCCTTTTAGTCGCCTTCTACGACACGCAGGGAATACGTGGGAAGTATTCTTAATCCCCTATCCCCATCGATAATATATATGATATATATATATATAATATATATATATATATATATATATATATTTTTTTTTTTCTTTTTTTTTAATATATATATATATATATATATATATATATATATATATATATATATATATATATATATATATATATATATATTTATATATATATATATGTATATATATATATATATATATATATATATATATATATATATATATATATATATATATATATATATATATATATATATATATATATATATATATATATATATATATATATATATATATATATATATATATATATATATACATATTTTTTTTTTTTTTTTTTTTGCTTTGTCGCTGTCTCCCGCGTTTGCGAGGTAGCGCAAGGAAACAGACGAAAGAAATGGCCCAACCCACCCCCATACACATGCCTTGATTCAATCCACTGACAGCACGTCAACCTCGGTATACCACATCGCTCCAATTCACTCTATTCTTTGCCCTCCTTTCACCCTCCTGCATGTTCAGGCCCCGATCACACAAAATCTTTTTCACTCCATCTTTCCACCTCCAATTTGGTCTCCCTCTTCTCCTCGTTCCCTCCACCTCCGACACATATATCCTCTTGGTCAATCTTTCCTCACTCATTCTCTCCACGTGACCAAACCATTTCAAAACACCCTCTTCTGCTCTCTCAACCACGCTCTTTTTATTTCCACACATCTCTCTTACCCTTACGTTACTTACTCGATCTAACCACCTCACACCACACATTGTCCTCAAACATCTCATTTCCAGCACATCCATCCTCCTGCGCACAACTCTATCCATAGTCCACGCCTCGCAACCATACAACATTGTTGGAACCACTATTCCTTCAAACATACCCATTTCTGCTTTCCGAGATAATGTTCTCGACTTCCACAAATTCTTCAAGGCTCCCAGAATTTTCGCCCCCTCCCCCACCCTATGATCCACTTCCGCTTCCATGGTTCCATCCGCTGCCAGATCCACTCCCAGATATCTAAAACACTTCACTTCCTCCAGTTTTTCTCCATTCAAACTCACCTCCCAATTGAATTGACCCTCAACCCTACTGTACCTAATAACCTTGCTCTTATTCACATTTACTCTTAACTTTCTTCTTTCACACACTTTACCAAATTCAGTCACCAGCTTCTGCAGTTTCTCACATGAATCAGCCACCAGCGCTGTATCATCAGCGAACAACAACTGACTCACTTCCCAAGCTCTCTCATCCCCAACAGACTTCATACTTGCCCCTCTTTCGAAAACTCTTGCATTCACCTCCCTAACAACCCCATCCATAAACAAATTAAACAACCATGGAGACATCACACACCCCTGCCGCAAACCTACATTCACTGAGAACCAATCACTTTCCTCTCTTCCTACACGTACACATGCCTTACATCCTCGATAAAAACTTTTCACTGCTTCTAACAACTTGCCTCCCACACCATATATTCTTAATACCTTCCACAGAGCATCTCTATCAACTCTATCATATACCTTCTCCAGATCCATAAATGCTACATACAAATCCATTTGCTTTTCTAAGTATTTCTCACATACATTCTTCAAAGCAAACACCTGATTCACACATCCTCTACCACTTCTGAAACCACACTGCTCTTCCCCAATCTGATGCTCTGTACATGCCTTCACCCTCTCAATCAATACCCTCCCATATAATTTGCCAGGAATACTCAACAAACTTATACCTCTGTAATTTGAGCACTCACTCTTATCCCCTTTGCCTCTGTACAATGGCACTATGCACGCATTCCGCCAATCCTCAGGCACCTCACCATGAGTCATACATACATTAAATAACCTTACCAACCAGTCAACAATACAGTCACCCCCTTTTTTAAGGGCGCAAATGGGGAGGTGATAACAAGTAGTGGTGATGTGAGAAGGAGATGGAGTGAGTATTTTGAAGGTTTGTTGAATGTGTTTGATGATAGAGTGGCAGATATAGGGTGTTTTGGTCGAGGTGGTGTGCAAAGTGCGAGGGTTAGGGAAAATGAGTTGGTAAACAGAGAAGAGGTAGTAAAAGCTTTGCGGAAGATGAAAGCCGGCAATATATATATATATATATATATATATATATATATATATATATATATATATATATATATATATATATATATATATATATATATACATATATACATACATATACATACACATACACATACATACGCACATATACACACATACACACAGACATATATACATACATATGAAAAATGTAAGAAATAATTTAGAAAACTGAAACTTCTAGCTTGAAATGAAATGAAAAATTAATGTCACATAATGGTTCAACCTCTGGCTATGGAAAGGGAAATGTATAATTTATTTACACAAACGTCAATAGTAGTTTTCATCAATTTAACCACTGTATCATACTGCCTGGTCCACTTCTCTTATCATGAAACAGGAATATTGGCTTATGATGTTTCTCAATTGTCTTCATTACACAAAGTACAACCATATCTTGTACACATGAGGGTCGGTAGTTGGTCATCCGCCATAATAAAGCCTTGACAGACCAAAAATTTATCTGGACCTCAACTTTTCCAGAACATTTATGAAAAACACCTTTTTGCTTTCCATCTCTATCACTTTGAAAAAAAAAAACTCAATTTGTTCACATTTCAATGAAAGAATAAGCTTCCATGTCGAAGCTACATTTTTTTCCAATTTCACTATTTTCTTGTCAGAGCACCATGTATGAACTATCACTCCAGTAACACAACTATAAACATTTACTTCTATGTGATAGAATGTAAGAAAGTAAATTCTCGATTAATATGGGTACAACTGAAAGTTGATGGAGAGAGATGGGTGATTATTGGTGCATATGCACCTGGGCATGAGAAGAAAGATCATGAGAGGCAAGTGTTTTGGGAGCAGCTGAATGAGTGTGTTAGTGGTTTTGATGCACGAGACCGGGTTATAGTGTTGGGTGATTTGAATGCAAAGGTGAGTAATGTGGCAGTTGAGGGAATAATTGGTGTACATGGGGTGTTCAGTGTTGTAAATGGAAATGGTGAGGAGCTTGTAGATTTATGTGCTGAAAAAGGACTGGTGATTGGGAATACCTGGTTTAAAAAGCGAGATATACATAAGTATACGTATGTATGTAGGAGAAATGGCCAGAGAGCGTTATCGGATTACGTGTTAATTGACAGGAGCGCGAAAGAGAGACTTTTGGATGTTAATGTGCTGAGAGGTGCAACTGGAGGGATGTCTGATCATTATCTTGTGGAGGCAAAGGTGAAGATTTGTATGGGTTTTCAGAAAAGAAGAGTGAATGTTGGGGTGAAGAGGGTGGTGAGAGTAAGTGAGCTTGGGAAGGAGACTTGTATGAGGAAGTACCAGGAGAGACTGAGTACAGAATGGAAAAAGGTGAGAACAATGGAAGTAAGGGGAGTGGGGGAGGAATGGGATGTATTTAGGGAATCAGTGATGGATTGCGCAAAAGGTGCTTGTGGCATAAGAAGAGTGGGAGGTGGGTTGATTAGAAAGGGTAGTGAGTGGTGGGATGAAGAAGTAAGATTATTAGTGAAAGAGAAGAGAGAGGCATTTGGACGATTTTTGCAGGGAAAAAATGCAATTGAGTGGGAGATGTATAAAAGAAAGAGGCAGGAGGTCAAGAGAAAGGTGCAAGAGGTGAAAAAGAGGGCAAATGAGAGTTGGGGTGAGAGAGTATCATTAAATTTTAGGGAGAATAAAAAGATGTTCTGGAAGGAGGTAAATAAAGTGCGTAAGACAAGGGAGCAAATGGGAACTTCAGTGAAGGGCGCAAATGGGGAGGTGATAACAAGTAGTGGTGATGTGAGAAGGAGATGGAGTGAGTATTTTAAAAGGTTTGTTGAATGTGTTTGATGATAGAGTGACAGATATAGGGTGTTTTGGTCGAGGTGGTGTGCAAAGTGAGAGGGTTAGGGAAAATGATTTGGTAAACAGAGAAGAGGTAGTAAAAGCTTTGCGGAAGATGAAAGCCGGCAAGGCAGCAGGTTTGGATGGTATAGCACTGGAATTTATTATAAAAGGGGGTGACTGTATTATTGACTGGTTGGTAAGGTTATTTAATGTATGTATGACTCATGGTGAGGTGCCTGAGGATTGGCGGAATGCGTGCATAGTGCCATTGTAGAAAGGCAAAGGGGATAAGAGTATATATATATATATATATATATATATATATATATATATATATATATATATATATATATATATATATATATATATATATATATATATTGTTGCGAGGCATGGGACATAGATAGGGTTGTACGAAGGAGGGTGGTTGTGTAGCAGATGCAATGTCTGAGGACAGTATGTGGTGTGAATTGGTTTGATCGAGTAAGAAATGTAAGGGTGAAAGGGATGTGTGGAAGTAAAAAGAATATGGTTGAGGAAGCAGAGTAGGGTGTGTTGAACTTGTTTGGACATACGGTGAGAGAATGAGTAAGGAAAGACTGACAAAATTTTCGGCATATGAAGAGAATGAGTGAGGAAAGATTAACAAAGAGGATATGTGTGTCAGGGGTGCAGGGAACAATGAGAAGCGGGAGACCACATTGGAGGTGGAAAGATGGAGTGAAAATGATTTTGAGTAATCGGGGCCTGTAAATACAGGAGTGTGAAAGGCTTGCAAGGAATTGAATGAATTGGAACTATGTAGTATTCCCGTGTCAACGTGCTTTCAATGGATTGAACCAGGGCATGTGAAGCGTCTGGGGTAAACTATGGAAAGTTCTGTCCTGCCTGGATGTGGATAAGGAGCTGTGATTTCGTTGCATTATACTCGACAGCTAGAGACTGAGTGTGAACGAATGTGGCCTTTTTGTCTGTATTTCTGGCGCTGACTCGCTGAAGCAGAGGATAGCGATGCTGTTTTCCCGTGAGGCGGGTTAGAGACTAGAATGGATGAAGGCAAGTAAGTATAAATATGTACATGTGTATGCATGTAATGTATATGTATGTGTATGTATATGTATGTATATATTGATATGTATATGTATGTATATGTTCGTAAGTGGGCGTTTATGTATACGTATATACATATGTGTCTGTATATGAGTGGATGGGCTATTCTTCGTCTGTTTCCTGGCGCTACCTCGCTGACGCAGGAAAGAGCGATCATGTATATCAAATGAATATATATATATATATATATATATATATATATATATATATATATATATATATATATATATATATATATATATATATATATATATATATATATATATATATATATATATATATATATATATATATATATATATATATATATATATATATATATATATATATATATATATATATACCGCCACCTTAGTTATCAACTCTATTACCACGAGGAATATCATTGAATCTTTTATCATTGATTACACAAAGAATTATAATCTTAATATCGGTGATGGTCTATACAAATCAGATAACTTTATTGTTGATAAAATTTGTAAAATGATAAGTTTATGAACGCTCGTTGTATGTCTGGGACAATCGCATGTTTACGAAATGGCGTCATATCTTCGTCTCTTCGATGTATATCAACTGACTTATACTTCTCTCTTGTGTCTCCCCTGATGATGTGATTAATACACGAAAGTGCCACTTGGGAACTTATCGTGTTTCATTTTTCCCGTGGACTTATAGGAATATCTTGATCACGCGCAAAATTGTGATCCTTTCCAATATATATATATATATATATATATATATATATATATATATATTTTTTTTTTTTTTTATACTTTGTCGCTGTCTCCCGCGTTTGCGAGGTAGCGCAAGGAAACAGACGAAAGAAATGGCCCAACCCCCCCCCCCATACACATGTACATACACACGTCCACACACGCAAATATACATACCTACACAGCTTTCCATGGTTTACCCCAGACGCTTCACATGCCTTGATTCAATCCACTGACAGCACGTCAAACCCTGTATACCACATCGCTCCAATTCACTCTATTCCTTGCCCTCCTTTCACCCTCCTGCATGTTCAGGCCCCGATCACACAAAATCTTTTTCACTCCATCTTTCCACCTCCAATTTGGTCTCCCTCTTCTCCTCGTTCCCTCCACCTCCGACACATATATCCTCTTGGTCAATCTTTCCTCACTCATTCTCTCCATGTGCCCAAACCATTTCAAAACACCCTCTTCTGCTCTCTCAACCACGCTCTTTTTATTTCCACACATCTCTCTTACCCTTACGTTACTTACTCGATCAAACCACCTCACACCACACATTGTCCTCAAACATCTCATTTCCAGCACATCCATCCTCCTGCGCACAACTCTATCCATAGCCCACGCCTCGCAACCATACAACATTGTTGGA
>NC_092236.1:22608805-22613805 GCF_036320965.1 Panulirus ornatus
GATACGTATGATAGAGGCAGGAGAGATGAAACAAAGGCAGGGAAGATGACAGGGGACCTTGATGCATTTTTTGTTTTTTCAATGTTGAAGGCTCCGGTCACAGTCTAAAGTCAACATCAAGGCCGGACCTTAATTAGAATATAGAGAGAATTATGAAAAGGAAAAAGAAAAAAGACATGGGAAAGTATTTACGAGTTTTGGAGGAAGTGAGAGACTCGTCTTTTGAAAAGTGCTAGGTCATAGATATTGGGAAAGACCTAAGACTACTGAGAGCTTCAAAGTTTCGATGTCTAGGGAAAGAAGCAAGTATCGAAACGGCCCACCCTTGAGTTGCCGATGGTCACAAAATAATTATGTGACGCAGCAGCTTGCCGAGTATTGTGTGGTCTAGCTAGTGGTGGGGGCACACGAGCAGCCAGCTCTCGGGAGCCAAAACCAAAGTAATACCTATACAAGAGGGAAAGTGAACCAACATTGCAGAGTAGGGCAAGGGGGTTCAATTGGTAGTTAGCCTGGGACAGTTTATAAGTTAGATCGCTTTCGACTCAATTCTGTCAAGCACGCATACAGAGCTAGATCCACCCCAAATATATGAGTAGTGCTCCATACAAGGACGAATATATCCCTTGTATGAACGGAGCAACTGTTCAGAAATGCAGTATTGACATCTAAAACATGGCATCCAGTTTCTTAGAAGCAGACTTAGCTATTCCTGTAATGCGGGGCTTCCAAGAAAGAGTGAATGTTGCATTAGTACCAAGTATGTTCGTTGAGTCAAGAGATGGAATTACAGAACAGTCAAAGGAGTGACGAGAATTGTGAGGAGTTTTCAGTTGGGAGATGGGTAGATATTGGGTCTTGGAGGCATTAAACTTAACAAGATTTTGTGTACCCACTAAGGTTTCTTGTCCAAGTCTAAGTTTATTGAGGGAGTTGTGTCAAGACGAGAAGCAGATCGAGTAAGAGAAGAGGGAGCAGAACTGAAGGATGTGGATGAATGTAGTGTTGAGTCGTCAGTGTGTGATGATAGATTCACCTTTTGAATCAAGGGAACAAACGAGGGATACCTAAGATATTGATTCAGGCTGGCACAAAAAAGAGGAAAGACACGTTCTTTGAACAGCTGCAAGATAGCAGGTCCCACATACCAATCCTATATGCTCTGTAAACATCCGTAAGGCGTATGTATCACAATCGATTAACTGAGTAGCAGACTAAGAAAGGAATAGAGAAAACGTAACACTAAAAGAGACTCAGATTATTTCTATAGAAATTTTGAAGAAAAGTTGATAGGTTTCTACGTTAGAATTGTTGCGTCTACAATGATAGGAATCTACAAAGAGATTCTATAGGCTTGCTAGCTTCACGATCTGTCAAATATCGAGGGATCTTAACCAATTTTATCCTTAACCATTTTATTACTTCAGAAAATAGAATACTTAAAGATGCAGCTCTCTCTCTGGATTGTAACTTAGATCAATCATAGACTTTAATGACAGAGAATTCGCTCCTGAATGATTCTCAAAAAGAGAATCGCTGGCGCTGAAGATAAAAGACCCTGAAAGGAGAATATTGTACTGAATGAGACATAGGTAGAGTACTGGAGAAGTCGTTCAGATTATCAAAGAGTATAGTGCAGACAGGACATGAGAGGCCTATAGACATATGTTTTTTTCGAATGCAGTGGTGGCCTATCAAATTTGAATTGCCATGAGATATAGGGGGCACTCAGTACACCATGTTGGAATGATGAGGTAGAAGCGCCGGTCAAAGAAAATAAGATGGTCATAAAAGTATCTGTTGAAAGGAGGCTGGAAGCTGAGGAAACTATAACCAAACCAAAGAATTTCAGAAGAAGGTGGGTAAAGTTTGGTGGAAGATTGGAAAGGAGATTAATCTTCATAATTCGATCTCACAAGACCTTGTAGGAAAAGTGGAAAGGCAAAACAAGGAATTGAATACGATGAAGGATATATTCCTACTCGGAGCAAGTGAAACTAATGAGAAATGGACTCGATACTCTAATGAACTTTTGAACGTAGATATGAAAAGTGAGAAGGAGAAATTGAGGGAGGAGTGGAAGAGGTACACGAGAAAGAAGAACTGAGGGAAAGAGGAGTGTGAGAGTTACAAGAGGAAGAGGGGCTGAAGGAAGGACTAGGAGGAAAGATGTAAGAGGAACAGAAATAGAGGAAAAGGCGTAGGAGACGTAGAAGAAGAAGAGAAACTGAGGGAAGGAGGCATTAGGGAAATTACGAGAGGAAGAGGAACTGAAGTAGGAAGAATGGGAGTCGTTCATGAAGAAGAGAGGCCGAGGGAAGGAGGAGTGGGAGAGGTGCAAGAGGCAGAGGCGTTAGTGGACATTACAGGGGTAAAATGGCTTATGCAACGAGAAATGTATAGATTACGTGACTGACAGTTAATGATAACATTATCATTAATCCGAAGAAGGTTGAGGAAAAAGGAGAGAAAAAGGTTTTATATATATATATATATATATATATATATATATATATATATATATATATATATATATATATATATATATATATATATATATATATATATATATATATTTATCTATTTTATCATTTATTTTGCTTTGTAGCTGTTTTCCGCGTTAGCGAGGTAGCGCAAGGAAACAGACGAAAGAATGTATATATATATATATATATATATATATATATATATATATATATATATATATATATATATATATATATATATATATATATATATATATATATATATATATATATATACATATATATATATATGTGTGTGTGTGTGTGTGTTTTACTGAAGTTCATGGCATGATTAGCGGTAATGAGTTTCCTTTTTTTTCTAATTTCCGAACACACGTTCGTTGTTCCTGAAAAAAACTGGAAAAGCAGATTCCCAACTGTCATTTTCATCATATTTAATGAAAATACACAGTAAGCATTCGCCTTCCTTCGGGCATCATCAGACTAATATAAATGAATTCAAGAAAATCTTGAAAGCACGGTTAATGGTGTACACAAAGAGAGGAAATATATAATGTTGGAGACAGGCAGGTGTGCGCCCTATGACAGCTGGAGAGGAGAGAAAGGGAGCAGGTCGGCAACTTCACGTTTATATAAGGTCAGCTACCTGGGAACCTATCTGCCGTACCTCTTTGGTGATCAGAGTTGCTAGATAATCTTAAGCTTTTGACTTTACCTATTTGCTGGGAGGTAAGCAATGGAGAAAATTCTTTTATTCTGTTATTTGTAATTCATTATGACTGCTGTAATATTTCTGTCTTTTCCAGCCATCATGGAGTACACAGCCATCTCTTGTCCTGTCTCTCATTTGCCCTCTTTTTCAGTCTCTGCACATTCTTCTCAACTTGCCGTTTTCTCTTGGCCATTTCCTAATCTCTCGTAGGTCTCGCCCTTTCACCTCTCTTTTCTCTTTCACTAGTAACTTCACTTTCTCATCCCACCACTCACTCCCATTTTTTCAGACGCCTACATCCCATCTTTCACATGCCACACACTTCACTCAAACACTTAAGCCATATTTCATTAAATACCTTCCAGTCTTCTGCGACTTCTCTTGTGTTCTTTATATTCGATTATGCCATTCTTCACCCAGTCTGTCTTGGTATCCACAAACCGACTTCTCTTCCAAGCTCATTCACTTTCACCAACCCATTTTTTACCTATATAATTTTCTCATTTTCTAAAAACACTACAAGATGTGACAGTGGCCTCCCCCAAGAAGTGATCAAACAAGCCACCAGCTGCCCCTTTCAGCACATTCACATCCAACAGTCTCTCCTTTGCACGCCTGTCATTTAGTACATAATCTAGTAATACTTGTTTGCCACTAGCCACACACATCCACATATATATGTACCTATGTCTAAACCAGGTTCTTCCCTGTCATCGATTCTCTTTCAGCACATAGCTCGACTCGACGTTCACCATTTTCGTTTACACAGGTTATCCTGCCTCCTCCATTTATATCCTCACTTGCCAAGTCACCCATTCTTGCGTTTTAAGCTCCTACCACTAATGCGCGATTCCTTGCATCTGACATATAAAGGAAGAGTTGATGATCACTATGGAGATCAGACGTGGGAATACACCCATTGGTACAGTGGAATATAGAAGATTAACAGTGAACTCGAGTATCTGGTGAACCTTGCTAACGCGCTTGATGCCATTCCTAAAACAATACGGAAGGTAAGCCAGGAGAATCCAAGACCTCACACCTGCTCCCTCTTCTCCTCCATCCGCTCTGGCTGAGATAGCAGGATATCCTCATATCCTCATGATATCTTACAGATGAAAGAAGCTTTTTTCAAGCTTTTTGTTATCCTCCTTTTCTCCCCAACTTTACTCCTCTGTCTGTCTGTCTATCTGCCTGTCTGTCTGTCTATCTCCTTTCCCACTTTAGCCGCCCGGGTACCGGGAGGTTTATTGACGGATGAGCAGTGAGCCAGAACCTCATTGCCTACGTCTTTCATGACAAGAAAATTCAGTACAAGAGACGGATAACTATCGATGAAAATGTTTACTGTAAACATTAACAAAACCGAATAATTCTGTTGTGTCGTTGTGGTCACCAACCAGAAAATTTAAAGAACTTAGAAAGAATTCAGAAGTTATTCACGAGTAGAATCGAAGGAATGGAGCGTGTGAACCTTCATGTGGGGATGGAGGAAATTGAATTTCATGGTTAGAGAGAGAGAGAGAGAGAGAGAGAGAGAGAGAGAGAGAGAGAGAGAGAGAGAGAGAGAGAGAGAGAGAGAGAGAGAGAGAGAGAGAGAGAGAGAGAGAGAGAGAGAGAGAGCTGAGGTTCTACAAATGGCAACATATTGATAGAAAAAAGAACTTAAAAGCCGCTCAACAAGGAGGACACACCGTGACTTAGTGCACAACAATACAATGGAGCATGTGAAATAAATACATATAAAACAAAATTCATCGTGACCTCTGCGGGAAAGATAGAAACACTGTTTATTGCAAGGG
>NC_092236.1:22616305-22651305 GCF_036320965.1 Panulirus ornatus
GTCATATAAAAAATGGATAAAGCTGCAGGTAGCGTGAAAGCAAAACTTTTGGCTACCTAACCAAAGGTGTCCTTGAATTATGGATTACAGATCCAATATCATTTTCAAACTTTGAAGGCTTTCCGTCTTCCTCTTTTCGCAAGAAGTATTGATCAAAGCGCACTGGTGAATGATGAATGATAAGCGATCACATGACTACAATGGCCCCCATTTACTAGCGGGGACAACCAATTAACTGGTAAATGTTTTAAATCTGTTCGAACACGAAGTCATCCCTGCATGTGTCTGATTACGTCGCGTATGAATAGATAGACTGCGACTCTAAGTCTTGTCCTACTGTGTGACGTCATATCTTTCTCGAAATAAGTTTTTGAGTAGAACGAATTTCTCCGAAGCGAAGCAGAAAATTTGTGTTGACTAACAAAATGTACATTCTGATCTTCAATGCCAGTGAAAGTAGAAAAAATACTTTTTAAGTCATAAAACATTTTCTTGGATTTTTGCATCAATGCATAAAGCAGAAAGAGAGAAATTCATAAAAAGATTTAATTCTTATATACCACAAGTTTTAGTATTTCATCCTAATTACTATTCCATTTGTTATTATCCTGCTTGGCTTCTCATTATTACCATGGTCATTGGCCTAATCGTATCTCATCCCTGACGTGTGCATATTGTTGGTTCAAAAGTGTTATATTCTTGTAGTTCAGAGGAACATCATAACGATGATAAGAGGTTATAGATCGTTCACATTTCTGTATCATACTACCGCAGTTTTCATCATACTGAAGCTCATCTGTCTTTAGTTTTCGTTACCTCCTGTTTTGAATGTGTAGTATAAGTGGATGGTTAAGTGTTTTACTATATATCATAAAAAAAGTTAACTTGATTGTAAATCACCAATAATGTCCCAGATTCGTACATACCATGCTGAATTGTTTATTCTGATACGTTACCAGGTAATTATTTTCAGACAGATAAATGGTCACAGTTGGTTTGAAACATAATACATTAAAAATTATCATGGTCAATTCATTATTCACATGAATCTTTAGAATACCAAATTTATCACTAATGCAATCAGACTAATATTCATTTTGCAGGCTCCTTGTGTTTGAGTAGATATACAGAATATATATATATATATATATATATATATATATATATATATATATATATATATATATATATATATATATATATATATATATATATATATATATTTTCTTTCTTTCTTTCGTACTATTCGCCATTTCCCGCATTAGCGAGGTAGCGCTATGAACAGAGGACTGGGCCTTAGAGGGAATATCCTCACCTGGCCCCCTTCTCTGTTCCTTCTTTTGGAAAATTAAAAAAAAAACGAGAGGGGAGGATTTCCAGCCACCCGCTCCCTCCCCTTTTAGTCGCCTTCTACGACACGCAGGGAATACGTGGAAAGTATTCTTTCTCCCCTATCCCCAGGGATATATATATATATATATATATATATATATATATATATATATATATATATATATATATATATATATATATATATATATATATATATATATATATATATATATATATATATATATATATATATATATATATACATATATATGCATATCTGCATGTAGACAATGATTTGCATAACTGCATGCATGTAAAGACACCATGTACACAATGTAGGAGGGTAAGTGTACAAGTGTAGGTAAACACACCGTGTACAGGAAATCTGAACACTTTGTAATGGTATCATAATGTCTAAAATTTTAATGACATTTTTTTACTGGGATACTGTGCAGCATGCAATCAGCAATAGTACACATTACAGTGCATAACTGGATGAAGAACACTCTGGGTTTAGTCTCTAGGGAAAGCTGTCATTTCAAGAACAAGAGGGAGAGCCACCTTACCATTATATATATATATATATATATATATATATATATATATATATATATATATATATATATATATATATATATGTATATACATATATATATATATATATATATATATATATATATATATATATATATATATATATATATATATATATATATATATATATATATATATATATATATATATATATATATATATATGTATATATATATATATATATATATATATATATATATATATATATATATATATATATATATATATATATATATATATATATATATATATATATATATATATATATATATATATATATATATATATATATATATATATATATATATATATATATACATATATATATATATATATATATATATATATATATATATATATATATATATATATATATATATATATATATATATATATATATATATATATATATATAAGTATATTATATTTCATTTATTTTTTATTTTGCTTTGTCGCTGTCTCCCGCGTTTGCGAGGTAGTGCAAGGAAACAGACAAAAGAAATGGCCCAACCCACCCCCATACACGTGTATATACCCCCATACACATGTATATACATACACGTCCACACACGCAAATATACATACCTATACATCTCAATGAACACATATATATACACACACAGACACATACATATATACCCATGCACACAATTCACACTGTCTGCCTTTATTCATTCTCATTCCCTTTCCACATCAAGGCCCCACACAACTTTCCATGGTTTACCCCAGACGCTTCACATGCCCTGATTCAATCCACTGACAGCACGTCAACCCCGGTATACCACATCGATCCAATTCACTCTATTCCTTGCCCTCCTTTCACCCTCCTGCATGTTCAGGCCCCGATCACACAAAATCTTTTTCACTCCATCTTTCCACCTCCAATTTGGTCTCCCTCTTCTCGTTCCCTCCACCTCCGACACATATATCCTCTTGGTCAATCTTTCCTCACTCATTCTCTCCATGTGCCCAAACCATTTCAAAACAACCTATTCTGCTCTCTCAACCACGCTCTTTTTATTTCCACACATCTCTCTTACCCTTACGTTACTTACTCGATCAAACCACCTCACACCACACATTGTTCTCGAACATCTCATTTCCAGCACATCCATCCTCCTGCGCACAACTCTATCCATAGCCCACGCCTCGCAACCATACAACATTGTTGGAACCACTATTCCTTCAAACATACCCATTTTTGCTTTCCGAGATAATGTTCTCGACTTCCACACATCCTTCAAGGCTCCCAGGATTTTCACCCCCTCCCCCACCCTATGATCCACTTCCGCTTCCATGGTTCCATCCCCTGCCAGATCCACTCCCAGATATCTAAAACACTTTAATTCCTCCAGTTTTTCTCCATTCAAACTTACCTCCCAATTGACTTAACCCTCAACCCTACTTAACCTAATTACGTTGTTCTTATTCACATTTACTCTTAACTTTCTTCTTTCACACACTTTACCAACTCAGTCACAAGCTTCTGCAGTTTCTCACATGAATCAGCCACCAGCGCTGTATCATCAGCGAACAACAACTGACTCACTTCCCAAGCTCTCTCATCCACAACAGACTTCATACTTGCCCCTCTTTCCAAAACTCTTGCATTCACCTCCCTAACAACCCCATCCATAAACAAATTAGACAACCATGGAGACATCACACACCCCTGCCACAAACTTACATTCACTGAGAACCAATCACTTTCCACTCTTCCTACACGTACACATGCCTTACATCCTCGATAAAAACTTTTCACTGCTTCTAACAACTTGCCTCCCACACCACATATTCTTAAAATCTTCTACAGAGCATCTCTATCAACTCTATCATATGCCCTCTCCAGATCCATAAATGCTACATACAAATCCATTTGCTTTTCTAAGTATTTCTCACATACATTCTTCAAAGCAAACACCTGATCCACACATCCTCTACCACTTCTGAAACCACACTGCTCTTCCCCAACCTGATGCTCTGTACATGCCTTCACCCTCTCAATCGATACCCTCCCATATAATTTACCAGGAATACTCAACAAACTTATATATATATATATATATATATATATATATATATATATATATATATATATATATATATATATATATATATATATATATATATATATATATATACATTATTTACTTATATCTATTATACTTTGTCGCTGTCTCCCGCGTTATCGAGGTAGCGCAAGGAAATAGACGAAATAATGGCCCAACCCACCTACATACACATGTATATACATACATGTCCAAGCACGCACATTTATATACCTATACATCTCAACGTATACATAGATATCCACACACAGACATATACATATATGCACATTTACATAATTCATACTGTCTGCCATTATTCATTCCCGACGCCACCTCACCACATATGAAATGACAACCCCTCCCCCCGCATGTGTGCGAGGTAATGCTAGGAAAAGACAACAAAGGCCATATTCGTTCATACTCTGTTCTTCGAGCTTTCATGTATAATGCACCGAAACCACAGCTCTCTTTCCACATCCAGGCCCAAAAAACTTTCCATGGTGTACCCCAGACGCTTCAAATGTCCTGGCTCAATCCATTTACAGCAGGTCTACTCCGGGATACCACATCGTTCCAATTCATTCAATTCCGTGCACGCCTTTCACCCTCCTGCATGTTCAGGCCCCGATCATTAAGAATCTTTCTCACGCCATCTTTCCACCTCCAATTTGGTATCCCTCTTCTCGTCCCTCCACCTCCGACACATATATCCTATTGTTCAATCTTTCCTCACTCATTCTTCCCATGTGCCCAAACCATTTCAAAACAACCTATTCTGCTCTCTTCAACACGCTCATTTTATTTCCACACATCTATCTACCCTTACGTTTACTTACTCGATCAAACCACCTCACACCACACATTGTTCTCGAAAACATCTCATTTCCAGCACATCCATACTCCTGCGCACAACTCTATCATAGCCCACGCCTCGCAACACATACAACATTGTTTGGAACCATATTCCTTCAAACATACCATTTTTGCTTTCCGAGATACTGTTCTCGATTCCCACATTTTTTAGGCTCCCCAAATTTTTTGCCCCCTCCCCCCCTTTTAACACTTCCGCTTCTGGTTCCATCCGTGACAGATCCCCCTCCCAGATATTAAAAAACTTATTTCCCCCAGTTTTTCTCCATTCAAATCCCCCTCCCAATTGGGCTTGCCCTCAACCCCATGTACTATAACCTTTTCTCTTATTCACATTTACTCTTAACTTTCTTCTTCCACACACTTTACCAAAACCGTCACCAGCTTCTGCAGTTTCTCACATGAACCCGCCACCAGCGCTGTATATCATGCGAACAACAACTGACTCATTCCCAAGCTCTCTCATCCCCAACAGACTTTTACTTGCCCTTTTTCCCAAAAACTCTTGCTTTTCCCTCCCTAACAACCCCATCCATAAAAAATTTTAAAAAACCCATGGAGACATCATACACCCTGCCGCAAACCTACATTCATTTGAGAACCAATCACTTTCCCTCTTCTACACGTACACATGCCTTACATTCCTCGATAAAAACTTTTCACTGTTTTCTAACAACTTGCCTCCCACACCATATATTCTTAATACCTTCCCAGAGCATCTCTATCAACTCTATCATATGCTTCTCCAGATCATAATGCTACTTTACAAATCCATTTGCTTTTCTAAGTATTTCTCACATACATTCTTCAAAGCAAACTGATCCACCATCCTCTACACTTCTGAAACCCATGCTCTTCCCAATCTGATGCTGTACATCCCTTACCCTCTCAATCAATACCCCCCATATAATTTACCAGGAATACTCAACAAACTTATACCTCTGTAATTTGAGCACTCACTCTTATCCCTTTGCCTTTGTACAATGGCACTTATGCACGCATTCCGCCAATCCTCAGGCACCTCACCATGAGTCATACATACATTAAATACCTTCCCAAAACCAGTAAAACCAATACGTCACCCCTTTTTTAATAAATTCCACTGCAATACCATCCAAACCTGCTGCCTTGCGGCTTTTTTCTTCTGCAAAGCTTTTACTACCTCTTCTCTGTTTACCAAATCATTTTCCTAACCCCTCTCACTTTGCACCAACCTCGCCCCCAACCCCCTATATCTGCCACTCTGTCATCAGACACATTCAAAAAACTTCAAATACCATTCCATCTCCTTCTCACATCACCCTACTTGTTATCCCTCCCCATTTACGCCCTTAAACTGAAGTTCCCATTGCTCCCTTGTCTTACGCACCTATTTACCTCCTTCCAGAATCTTTTTATTCTCCAAAAATTTTTACTGATCTCTCACCCAACTCTCATTTGCCCTTTTTTTTCACCTCTTGCACTTTCTCTTGACCTCCTGTCTTTTCTTTTATAATCCTCCATCAATTGCATTTTTTCCCTGCAAAAAATCGTCGAAATGCCTCTCTCTTCTCTTTCATAATACTCTTAAATTCTTCATCCCACCACTCACTACCTTTTTAAACAGCCCACCTCCCACTCTTCTCATGCCACAAGATCTTTTGCGCAATCATCCTGATTCCCTAATAATCCCAAATTTCCCCCCCACTCCCTTACTTTCCCTAATTTTATATTTTATATATATAAATATTATATTATATATATATATATATTATATATATAATATATTTATATTATTTGAATGGAAAATGGAGTACGAATGGGAAAAAGGTGAGAACAGTTGGGGAAAGGAGTGTGTTTTAGAAGTGGTAGAGGATTTTTGGGGGATCAGGGTTTGCTTTGAAGAATATTGCGAGAAATACTTAGAAAACAAATGGTTTGTATGTAGCATTTATGGTCTGGAGAGGGCATTTGTAGAGTTGATGAGATGATCTGTGGAGGTATTAAGAATTATGGGGTGGGAGGGCAGTTGTTAGAGCAGTGGGAAAAATTTTTTTCGAGGATTAAAGGGTGTGTATGTGTTGGAAGAAGAGGAAAGGATTGGTCTCGTGAATGTAGGTTGCGGCATGGGTGTGTGATGTCTCCATGGGTGTTTAATTGGGTTTTTGGGTTTGGGTTGTTTTGGGAGGTGAATGCAGAGTTTTGTTAAGAGGGGAAATATTTTAAGTCTGTTGGGATGAGAGAGCTGGGAAAAATGGTCAGTTGTTGTTCGCTGATGATACAGCGTGGTGGCTGTTCAGTAAAAAACTGCAGAAACTGGTGACTGAGTTTTGGTAGAGGGGTGTGAAAGAAGGAAAATTAAGAGTAAATGTGAATAAGAGCAGGTTTTTAGGTACAGTAGGGTTGAGGGGCAAATCATTGGGAAAGGGAGTTTGAAAAGAGAAAAGCTGAGGAAGTGAAGGTTTTAGATATCTGGGAGTGGGTCTGGCAGCGATGGACCATGGAAGCGGAGTGAATTTATAGGGTGGGGGAAGGGGTGAAAATTTGGGAGTCTTGAGGAATGTTTGGAAGTCGAGACATTTCTCGGAAAAACAAAAAAGGGTATGTTTGAGGGAAAAGTGGTTCCAACAATGTTGTATGGTTTTTTCGAGGCGTTTTGGCTATGGATAGGTTGTGCACAGGAGGTGGATGGCTGGAAATGAGATGTTTGGGACAATATGTGGTGTGAGGTGGTTTGTCGGTAAGTAATGTAAGGTTGAGAGAGATGTGTGGAAATAAAAAGAGTGTTGTTGGGGAGCAGAAGAGGGGTGTTTTTAAAGTTTGGTACATGGAGAGAATCAGTGGGGAAAGATTGACCAAAAGGATATATGTGTCGAGGTGAGGGAACGGGAGGAGTGGAGACAAATTGGAGGTGGAAAGTGGGGGGAAAAAGATTTTGTTGATCGGGGCCTGAACATGCAGGAGGGTGAAAAAGGGGTGAAGGAATAGGGAATTGAACGATTTGGGTTTTTCCCCCGGGCGACGTGCTGTCAAAGGATTGAACCAGGCATGTGAAGGTCTGGGGGTTTTAAACCTGCAAAGTGTGTGGGGCTGGATGTGGAAAGGGGGCTGTGGTTTCGGTGCATTATTACATGGAATAGGAGATGAGAGTGAAAAGATGGGGCTTTGGTGTTTTTCCTTGCGGGTTTCCCCGCAAATGAGGGGGGAGGGGTTGTTATTCCATGTGTGGCGAGGTGGGGGTTTGGGGAACCCAAATAAAAGGGGATAGTGTGGGAATTTTGGGACATGTGTAATATGTATAAAGTCTGTGTTGTAATATATATTTTTTACATTGAGATGTATAGGTATGAAAATTGTGCGTGTGTGGTCATTGTATGTCATTAACATGTGTTTGTGGGCGGGTTGTGGCCATTCTTTCCTCTGTTTCCTTGCGATTCCTCGCTAACGCGGGAGAAGCGATAAAGCAAAATAGACTAGAAAATTAATATATATATATATTAGATATATATATAAAAATATATATACATCTATATATCATTATTTATATATTAATATATATATATAGTATATATTTTTATTATATATATATTATATATATTTATATATATATATATTCTATATATATATATATATATTCTATATAATATATATATATATTTATTATATATATTAATATATATTATATGGATTTGTATGTAGCCTTTTATGGGATTTGGAGAAGGAATGGGATTAGATGTTGACAGAGATGCTCTGTGGAAGGTACTAGATATATTGTTGTGGGAGGAAGTTGTTGAAGCAATTGAAAAGTTTAATCGAGGATGTAAGGCATTTTTGGGGTTTGTACGTGTAGACAACGAGAGGAAAGTGATTGGTTCTCAGTGAATGTAGGTTAGCGGACAGGGTGTGTTATGTCTCATGTTGTTATTTGTTTATGGATGGGTTGTTTGGGGAGGTGGAGAAGCAAGAGTTTAGGAAAGAGGGGCATGTATGAGTCTGTTCGGGATGAGAGAGCTTGGGAAGTGAGTCAGTTGGTGTTCGCTGATGATTTACAGCGCTGGTGGGGATTATGTGAGAAACTGCAGAAGGAAGCTGGTGACTGAGTTTGGTAAAGTGTGGGAGGGAAAGAAGAATGTTAAGAAAATGTGAATAAATAGCAGGTTATTAGGTACAGTAGGGTTGAGGAGTTCAAGCAATTGGGGAGGTTAAGTTTGAACATGAGAGAAACTGGGAGGAATAAAGTGTATATAGGGATTATATGGAGTGAGTGGATCTGGCAGCGGATGGAACATGACGCGGAAGTGAATGATGGGTGGGGGAGGGGGCGGAAAATCACTGGAGCCTTGAAGAATGTGTGGAAGTCGAGAACATTATCTGAAAAGCAAAAATGGGTATGTTTGAAGGAATATTGGTTCCAACCAATGTTGTATGGTTGCGAGGTGCTGGGGTGGGATGTGGGCTATGGATTGAGTTGTACGCAGGAGGGCGGATGTGCATAGAAATGAGATGTTGAGGAAAATATGTGGTTGTGATGGTGTTTGATCGAACTATTAATGTAAGGCTAGAGTGAAGTTGTAGAAATAAGAAGTGCGTGGCTTGAGAGAGCAGAAGAGGGTTTTTTGAAAGGGTTTTTGGGCACATCGAGAGAATGTATGTGAGGAATGATTGACAAGAGGATTATGTGCGGAGGGGTGGAGGGGAAGAGGAAAAAATTGGGAGCCCAAAATTGGAGGTGGAAAGATGAGTGAAAAAGATTTGAGTGAAATCGTGGATGAGCATGCAGGAGGGTGATAAGGCGGTCAAGGAAATAAAGTGATTGGATACGAGTGTGGTATCCGTGGTTCGACGTGCCAGTCCAATGTGAGTGAATAGGGCATGTGAAGTTTTGGGGGTAACGATGGATGTTCTGTGGGCCTGGAATGTGGAAAGGGAGCTGTGGGTTTCGGGATTATTGCATGACAGATAGAGGACTGAGTGTGAACGAATGGGGCCTTTTTTGTCTTTTCCTAGCACTAACCCCCACAAAATTTTAGGGGGGGGGGGGATGTTATTCAAGTGTGGGAGGGGGGCGATAGGAGTGAATAAAGGCAGACGGTTTTGAATTTTTTTTGCCCGTTTTTATTTGTATATGTTGTGGGGTGTATATATATATGTGTACTTGGATGTATGGGTTTTGAAAATTTGCGTGTGGGGAAATGTATGTATATACATGTGTATGGGGGTGGGTTGGGCCATTTCTTTCGTTGTTTCCTTGCGCTTTCCTCGCAAAACGGGGGGACCCCGACAAAGCAAAATAGATAGATAAAAAAAATTTAAATAAATATTGTGGATATATATTAATTTCATATATATATATATATATTTTATATATATATATATATTTTTTATATATTTTTATATATTATATTTATATATATATTATATAAATTTTATTTTATTTTATATATATATTTATTTTTTATGTATACATTATTATATATATTTATATATATTTTATTTATATATATATTTTATATATATATATATATATATATTTTTATATATATATATTTTATATTTAAAACACATTTTTGCCCGGGCGGGCAATGAAGCAAACTCAGGCCAACCCCCAAATACCAAAAAACACTGGTTCTGTAAAACGGATTATCTTAAGATTGAAGCTGATGGTGAAATTTATTTTACTTTCATCAAAAGGAGGGGGGGCAACAACCCAAGAGTTTGACTCAATATAACCAAGAGATGAAAAAACAGATTCCTTTGGAAAACCCGCGAAATATTGTTTTTCAGCCAGCGGGATGGTAAAATTTCCCTCTAAACTGACTTCATTACGTGGATAAGTAAGAGCAGTTCCCCTTTTTTAATTTTTCCCCCCCCATTATGCTGTATTAAAAACCAAAAGGGGGACGAGGGAATAAAAATGGAACCCCAAAAAAATTATGTTTCACTGAGTTTCAAGGTTTTTAACCAAAAGTATCCCGGAACAATGACCCTTTTTAAAATTGCAAGGGATATTACCCAAAAAAAACCCCTTCCCTTTGAAAAATGATCAAAAAGCTATGACAAGTTTTCCCCTCTGAAAAAAAAAAGGATCAGTTCCACCCTTTTTTAGGTTTTAATTTGCGGTGCCGGGTGGAGGAGGGGAACCTTTATTTAGCAAGGGACATTTTGGGTCTGACGCAGGTGTTTTTTCCACCCATTTTGAGAGGGTCCCCGTGCCAAAGCCCCCGAGAGTTTCCAGCGACCGAATTAATTACCCTTTCAAATTAGGCCACTGTGCCTGCGCCTTTGGGGGGGATTTGGGACGGGGGAAACAGAATAAAAAAATTGGGTGACCCGGGGCAAATATCATTTTGTCATTATAACCCAAGCCTTCAAATTTTGCTGGAGATAATTGGATCCTGGGAAATTTCAAAAAAAAAGGAAGGGGTACTTCCCTGGTGGAGGTCAAGGCCAGTAGTTTTTACTTTTTTCGAAATAAAAGAAGTTCAGGTTTTTTCAATTTTTTAAAATCGGGGGATCAATTTAAAAAGCATCATGGGCTTTTAAAAACGGGAAGGGGATGGTTTTGGCAAATGGAAAAACACGGCCCATAAAGAATGAAGTGTAAAGGTTAAAGGGTTTGGGGGCCCCGGTAAAATGGAAAACTCCCCCTCCTTTTCAAAGATAGGCAATAACCCCAAAGGGGGATGTGAAAAACTTTTGGTGAACGAGGCGAGGGTCTCACAAGGCCTTATCACCTTTCCCCCGTGTTATTACCTATTGGAAAAAATGGGGAAGGAGCTTTATGCTTGTGGGCCCATTTTCCACCCCCATTGTTCTATCTTGCAGGTTTTTGGTATATCAGTTTTGGCGCGGGCGCGTGTGTGTGTGGGGTGGGGTTTTGTGTGTTGTGGGGTGGTGGGGTGTTTGTGGTGTGTGTTTTGTATGTTTGTGTGTGTTGGGTGTGTGTGTGTGTGTGTGTGTGTTGTGTGTGTGTGTGTGTGTGTGTGTGTTTTGTATGCTCCCCAAGAAACAGAAAGGGAAGCTATGGCCATAAGGCCTAAACACTAAAGATATTCTTAAAAATTGGGAGTTAAAACATCTGATTACCCAAAAACACTTCGGGAGATAATTCTGTTTACGCTTGGGTACTGGTGTATACCCAAGTCTTTCTCCAACACAAAAATTTGGGGTTTGTTGGAGAGGTAGTGTTGGTTGGTGGTGTTGGAAAGGGTTTGGTGTTGTGTTTTGGGATGAAAAGGAGTTTTAATTGGGGGTTGGTTTTTTTAGTGTGGTTGTTAGTGAAGGGGTTTTTGGTTGGTTTAAAAAAAAAAAAGGTGTTTGTGTGTTGATAGTGATGTTTGTGGTGTGTTTTTGAGGTGGTTTTGGGTTTGAGATGGTGTTTTTAAAAAGTGGTGTGGTGGTTTAGTCGAGGGGTTGTTGGTGTGGTAGCGCTGGTGCTGTGGGTTGGGGTGGTGTTAGTAGGGTGGTGTTTTTAAGAGGGTATTAATGAGGGTGGTGTTTGTTTTAATTTTCTGTTTGTTATAAGGGGTTACCTGCATTTTTTTTCCTTTGGGCTGTATTTGGTATAATCAATGAAAAATTTTAAAAAAAATGTAAAAAAATTTCAATTATCTATTCTCTCTTTGCTGCTCCTAATACTCACAAAAGCCGCTTGTGCAATTCGTTCCCTTTTCCGTTAAAAAAGTAGAAGAGGGGTAAAACATCAAACATTATTTTAGGCTTATTTTTTTACAAAACCGGTATTTACTAAATGAAATTTGGCAATTCTAAAAACGTGGATTTTATATATGAGAGAAAGTAATATTTTTGGACATATTACAGGGTTTGACTCATTCTTTCTGTCTCTCTTTCCCCCAAAATTCCTCTTCCCCCTCTTTTTAACTTATCTGTCTCCAATTTACTTTTTTTCTGTCAGCGAATAAAAGTGGATATAAGCATATTGACTCTGACGCAGCTCCCCCCAAAACACAAACCTGGGCGCCCCTAATATCTTTCCCCACAGGGACCCGCCCGTCGTCAAAAAAAACCCAAAAATAAAAAACAGATCCAAATTTCCCTCAACCCGAATGTAACTCAAGAATCTTTTATCTTTATTTTCCCCGTTTTGGAACATTGGGGGTTTGGGGCTCCTCCATCAAACCAAAAAATTTATTTTTTGGTCCCGGGGTTACGAGAGGTTTTATTGCTTCGGGGGTGAGGAATTTTTTGATCCCGATGATGTTCAGAGAGTTTGTGGTTTTGGGGGCATATTGCCCCAGGTTTTTCATTTCCCGGTTGGGGTGCCATTTTGTTCTGTTACATATTTAAAATATATATTATTATATATAAATATTAAAATATATATATATTTTTTATATATTATATAAATTTAATTTATATGTTTTATATATATTATATTTATATATATTTTATATTTATATATATATATATATTTATATTTTATATTAAAGGGGTGTGTGTGTCTCCCTGGTTGTTCAATTTGTTTATTGGGGGGGTGTTTGGGAGGGGAAAAGCAAAAAGTTTTGGGAAAAATGGGAAGTATGAAGGCCTTTTTGGGGGTGAGGAGTTGGGGAAAAGAGTAGTTTTTTGTTCGCTTTTTGATACGCGCTGGGGGCTGATTCTTTTGAGAAACTGCAGAAGTGGGGACTGGTTTGGTAAAGTGTTTTGGAAGAAGAAAAATTAAGACTAAATGTGGGAAAAAGAGCAAGGGTTTTTAGTACAGTAGGGTTGAGGGTCAAGGGCAAAAATTTGGGGGTGAGTTTGAATTGGGAAAGGGGAAAAAATGGAGGAAGGAAGTGTTTTAGATATCTGGGAAATGGATTGGGAGCGGATGGGGAAACCAAAGGAAGGGAAGTGGATTTAGGGGGGGGGAGGGGGGCGAAAATTTCTGGGGGGCCCTTTAAGAATGTGTGGGGTCGGGGGAACATTATCTCGGAAAGCAAAAATTTGGGGTTTTTTGAAGGGGAAAAATGGTTCCAAAAATGTTGTATGGTTGCGAGGGGGGGCTTGGATAGAGTTGTCGCCCTGGGGGGCGGGGGGGGGGGGGGGGGGGGGGGGGGTGTGTGGGAAAAGAGAGTTTTAGGGAAAATTGGGGGTTGTGAGGTGGTTTTATTGATTAAATAAGGGAAGGGTTAAAAGGGATTTTGTGGGAAAAAAAAAAGAGCGTGGTTGAGAGAGCAGAAGGGGTGTTTGAAATGGTTTGGGCACAGGGGAGAATGAGTTTAGGAAAGATTGACCAAAAGGTATTGTGTCGGAGGAGGGGGGGAAAGAGGGAAAAGGGGGGGGCCCCAAAATTTGGGGGTGGGAAAAAAAGGAAATGGGAAAAAAATTTTTTGGGGATCGGGGGGTTTAACATGCAGGAGGGTGAAAGGCGGGCAAGGAATAAAGTGAATTGGATCGATGTGGTATACCGGGGTCGACGTGCCGTCAATGGATTGAATCAGGGCATGTGAAGTTTCTGGGGTAAACCATGGATAGTTCTGTGGGGCCTGGATGTGGAAAGGGAGCTGTGGTTTCGGGCATTATTGCATGACAGCTAGAGACTGAGTGTGAACGAATGGGGCCTTTGTTGTCTTTTCCTAGCACTACCTCGCACACATGAGGGGGGAGAGGGATGTTATTCAATGTGTGGCGAGGTGGCGATAGGAGTGAATAAAGGCAGACGGTGTGAATTGTGTGCCTGTGTATATATGTATATGTCTGTGTGTGTATATATATATGTGTACATTGAGATGTATGGGTATGTATATTTGCGTGTGGGGACGTGTATGTATATACATGTGTATGGGGATGGGTTGGGCCATTTCTTTCGTCTGTTTCCTTGCGCTACCTCGCAAACGCGGGAGACCGCGACAAAGCAAAATAGATAGATAAATAAATAAGTAAATATATGTGTATATATATCTATACATATATATATATATATATATATATATATATATATATATATATATATATATATATATATATATATATATATATATATATATATATATATATATATATATATATATATATATATATATATGTATACATATATATATATATATATATATATATATATATATATATATATATATATATATATATATATATATATATATATATATATATATATATAATACACATTCCGCCTGACGACAATGAAGCAAGCTCAGAGCCAACACCAACTACAAACACACTGATTCTGTAAAACGGATATATCTTAACGATTGAAGCTGATGCTGAATGATTCTACTTTCATCAAACGGAGTGGCAACAAGCCGAAGAGATAGACTCAATATAACCAAGAGCATAGCAACACAGATCCTCCTCGGAAACCAGCGAAATATTGATATTCAGCTCAGCAGAGCGATGGTAATTCCATCTACAACTGACTTCATTACGCTGGATATGTAAGAGCAGTCCCTTATATCGCCATTATGACTGTATTAAATCAAAGGGTACGAGGGAATAAAAATGGCACCCTAAATAATTATGTTTCACTGAGTTTCAAGGTTGAACAAACGTATCCTGAGAACAATGACCTTTAAATTCAGCAAGTCGATATTACCCAAAAAATACACTTACTTCGAAAAATGATCAAAATGCTATGACAAGTCTCCCCTCTGAAAAAAGAGGATCAGATCCTACTGTTGTTAGGTTCAATTTGCGGTGCCGGATGGAGGAGGGGAACCTTTAATTAGCAACGCACATATGATCTGACGCAGGTGTTTTTTCCACCCATTTCGAGAGGAGTCCCAGTGCCATGCCCTCGAGAGTTTCCCAGCGACCGAATTAATTACCATGCAAATTAGGCCACTGTGACCTAGCGCCTCAGGGATCATTGGGACGGAAGCAGAATAATAATGATGACAGACAAATATCATTTTGTCATTATAACCCAAGCCTTCATTATGCTGGAGATAATTGGATCCTGGATTACAAAAAAAAAAGGACAGGAGGTACTTCCATGGTGGAGGTCAAGGCCAGTAGTATTTACTTTTTTCCTGAAATAAACGAAGTTCAGTTTTGCAATTTTTGAACTCTGGAAGATCAATTGAAAAAGCATCATGGGCTTAATAACGACAGGAAGATGGTATGGCGAAGAGGAAACACACGAGCCTATACGACTGAAGTGTAAGGATAAAGGGTTTGGCGCCCTGTAAGTGGAAAACTCCGCCTCCATTTTCACAGATAGGCAATAACCACAAAGGAGATGTGAATACTTAGGTGAACGAGGCGAGGCTCTCACACAGAGCCTTACTCACATTACCCTCGTGTTATTACCTATTGGAACACATGGGGAAGGAGCTTTATGCTTGTGGGCCCCATATCTCACCCTTATAGTTCTATCTTGCAGGTTTTTGAGTATATCAGTGTGCGCGCGCGCGTGTGTGTGTGTGTGTGTGTGTGTGTGTGTGTGTGTGTGTGTGTGTGTGTGTGTGTATGTATGTGTGTGTGTGTGTGTGTGTGTGTGTGTGTGTGTGTGTGTGTGTGTGTGTGTGTGTGTGTGTGTGTGTATGCTACCAAGACACAGCAGAGGTCAGCTATGGCCATAAGGCCTAAACACTCAAGATATCCTCTAATCATTAGAGTTCAAACATCTGTATTAGCCAAACACTTCTGAGATAATTCTCGTTTACGCTTCGTCACTGGTGTATACACCAAGTCATTCTCCAACACAACAGTTGTGGTGTTGGAGAGGTAGTGTTGGTATGGTGGTGTTGGTAAGGTGGTGTTGCTGTGTTGATGCAGTAGTGTAATTGTGGTGGTGTTAGTGTGGTTGTTAGTGAAGTGGTGTTGGCTAAAAGGTGTTTGTGTGATGATAGTGATGATGTGGTAGTGTTAGTGAGGTGGTGTTGTTGAGATGGTGTTGTTAAAGTGGTGTGGTGGTTTAGTCAGATGGTGTTGGTGTGGTAGCGCTGGTGCTGTAGGGTTGGGTGGTGTTAGTATGGTGGTGTTATTAAGAGGGTATTAATGATGTGGTGTTGGTGTATTTTCTGATGTTATAAGGAGTTACCTGCATTCATTCTCCTATGCTGTAGTTGTATAATCAATGAACACATTTAAAATGTAACAAAATCAATTATCTATTCTCTCTTTGCTGCTCCTAATACTCACTAGCCGCTTGTGCAATTCGTTGCAATTCCGTTGAAAAGTAGTAAGAATGAGTCAACATCAAACATTATTTAGGACTAATTTCTACTAACGGTATTTACTAAATGAAATTTGGCAATTCTAGAACGTGGACTTATGTACTGAGAGCAAGTCACTATCTAGTACATATTACATGGTTGACTCTATCTCTTTCTGTCTCTCTTTCTCCCTATTCCTCATCCTCTCTAACTCTATCTGTCTCCAATTTACTTTTTTTCTGTCAGCGAATGAAGTGGATATAAGCATATTGACTCTGACGCAGCTCCACAAACACAAACACTGGGCGCCGTAATATCTTCCTCACAGGGACCCGCCCGTCGTCAAAGACCCAACATAAAAGACAGATCCATTCCGTCAACCTGACTGTAACTCAAGAATCTAATTATCATATATTTTCCACGATTGGCAACATATGGGGGTCTGGGGCTCCTCCATCAAACCAAAATTGGCATCTTGAGTCCCGGGACTTACGAGAGTTTGATTGCTTCGGGGATGAGGAATTTGTGATCCTGATGATGTTCAGAGAGTTTGTGGTGAGGTTCATATTGCTCAGTTGTTCATTTCCTGGTTGTGTGCCATATCTGTTCTGTTACATATATATATATATATATATATATATATATATATATATATATATATATATATATATATATATATATATATATATATATATATATATATGTATATATATATATATATATATATATATATATATATATATATATATATATATATATATATATATATATATATATATACAGGGGTGTGTGATGTCTCCATGGTTGTTCAATTTGTTTATGGATGGGGTTGTTAGGGAGGTAAATGCAAGAGTTTTGGAAAGATGGGCAAGTATGAAGACTTTTGGGGATGAGAGAGCTTGGGAAATGAGTCAGTTGTTGTTCGCTGATGATACAGCGCTGGTGGCTGATTCATGTGAGAAACTGCAGAAGCTGGTGACTGAGTTTGGTAAAGTGTGTGGAAGAAGAAAGTTAAGAGTAAATGTGAATAAGAGCAAGGTTATTACGTACAGTAGGGTTGAGGGTCAAGTCAATTGGGAGGTGAGTTTGAATGGAGAAAAACTGGAGGAAGTGAAGTGTTTTAGATATCTGGGAGTGGATCTGGCAGCGGATGGAACCATGGAAGCGGAAGTGGATCATAGGGTGGGGGAGGGGGCGAAAATACTGGGGGCCTTGAAGAATGTGTGGAAGTCGAGAACATTATCTCGGAAAGCAAAAATGGGTATGTTTGAAGGAATAGTGGTTCCAACAATGTTGTATAGTTGCGAGGCGTGGGCTATGGATAGAGTTGTGCGCAGGAGGGTAGAGGTGCTGGAAATGAGATGTTTGAGGACAATATGTGGTGTGAGGTGGTTTGATCGAGTAAGTAATGTAAGGGAAAGAGAGATGTGCGGAAATAAAAAGAGTGTGGTTGAGAGAGCAGAAGAGGGTGTTTTGAAAGGGTTTGGCCACATGGAGAGAATGAGTGAGGAAAGATTGACCAAGAGGATATATGTGTCAGAGGTGGAGGGAACGAGGAGAAGTGGGAGACCAAATTGGAGGTGGAAAGATGGAATGAAAGAGATTTTGAGTGATCGGGGCCTGCACATGCAGGAGGGTGAAAGGCGGGCAAGGAATAGAGTGAATTGGAACGAAGTGGTATATCGGGGTCGACGTGCTGTCAATGGATTGGACCAGGGCATGTGAAGCGTCTGGGGTAAACCATGGAAAGTTCTGTGGGGCCTGGATGTGGAAAGGGAGCTGTGGTTTCGGTGCATTATTACATGACAGCTAGAGACTGAGTGTGAAGGAATAGGCCTTTGTTATCTTTTCCTAGAGCTACCTCGCACACATAAGGGGGGAGGGGATTGTTATTCCATGTGTGGCTGGGGTGGCGATGGGAATAGATAAAGGCGGACAGTATGAATTATGTACATGTGTATATATGTATATGTCTGTTTGTGTATCTATATGTGTACATTGAGGTGTAGAGGTATGTATATTTGCGTGTGTGGACGTGTATGTATATACATGTGTATGTGGGTGGGTTAGGCCATTCTTTCGTCTGTTTCCTTGCGCTACCTCTCTAACGCGGCAGACAGCGACAAAGCAAAATAAATAAATATATAAAATATATATATATACATATATATATATATATATATATATATATATATATATATATATATATATATATATATATATATATATATATATATATATATATATAAATATATATATATATATATATATATATATATATATATATATATATATATATATATATATATATATATATATATATATATATATATATATATATATATAATTTACCAGGAATTCTCAACAAACTTATACCTTTGTAATTTGAGCACTCACTCTTATCCACTTTGCCTTTGTACAATGGCACTATACACGCATTCCGCCAATCCTCAGGCACCTCACCATGAGTCATACATACATTAAATAACCTTACCAACCAGTCAACAGTACAGTCACCCACTTTTTTAATAAATTCCACTGCAATACTATCCAAACCTGCTGCCTTGCCGGCTTTCATCTTCCGCAAAGCTTTCACTACCTCTTCTCTGTTTACCAAATCATTTTCCCTAACCCTCTCACTTTGCACACCACCTCGACCAAAACACCCTATATCTGCCACTCTATCATCAAACACGTTCAACAAACCTTCAAAATACTCACTCCATCTCCTTCTCACATCACCACTACTTGTTATCACCTCCCCATTTGCGCCCTTCACTGAAGTTCCCATTTGCTCCCTTGTCTTACGCACTTTATTTACCTCCTGGTAAATTATATGGGAGGGTATTGATTGAGAGGGTGAAGGCATGTACAAAGCATCAGATTGGGGAAGAGCACTGTGGTTTCAGAAGTGGTATAGGATGTGTGGATCAGGTGTTTGCTTTCAAGAATGTATGTGAGAAATACTTAGAAAAGCAAATGGATTTGTATGTAGCATTTATGGATCTGGAGAAGGCATATGATAGAGTTGATAGAGATGCTCTGTGGAAGGTATTAAGAATATGTGGTGTGGGAGGAAAGTTGTTAGAAGCAGTGAAAAGTTTTTATCGAGGATGTAAGGCATGTGTACGTGTAGGAAGAGAGGAAAGTGATTGGTTCTCAGTGAATGTAGGTCTGCGGCAGGGGTGTGTGATGTCTCCATGGTTGTTTAATTTGTTTATGGATGGGGTTGTTAGGGAGGTAAATGCAAGAGTTTTGGAAAGAGGGGCAAGTATGAAGTCTGTTGGGGATGAGAGAGCTTGGGAAGTGAGTCAGTTGTTGTTCGCTGATGATACAGCGCTGGTGGCTGATTCATGTGAGAAACTGCAGAAGCTGGTGACTGAGTTTGGTAAAGTGTGTGGAAGAAGAAAGTTAAGAGTAAATGTGAATAAGAGCAAGGTTATTAGGTACAGTAGGGTTGAGGGTCAAGTCAATTGGGAGGTGAGTTTTAGATATCTGGGAGTGGATCTGGCAGCGGATGGAACCATGGAAGCGGAAGTGGATCATAGGGTGGGGGAGGGGGCGAAAATTCTGGGAGCCTTGAAGAATGTGTGGAAGTCGAGAACATTATCTCGGAAAGCAAAAATGGCTATGTTTGAAGGAATAGTGGTTCCAACAATGTTGTATGGTTGCGAGGCGTGGGCTATGGATAGAGTTGTGCGCAGGAGGATGGATGTGCTGGAAATGAGATGTTTGAGGACAATGTGTGGTGTGAGGTGGTTTGATCGAGTGAGTAACGTAAGGGTAAGAGAGATGTGTGGAAATAAAAAGAGCGTGGTTGAGAGAGCAGAAGAGGGTGTTTTGAAGTGGTTTGGGCACATGGAGAGAATGAGTGAGGAAATATTGACCAAGAGGATATATGTGTCGGAGGTGGAGGGAACGAGGAGAAGAGGGAGACCAAATTGGAGGTGGAAAGATGGAGTGAAAAATATTTTGTGTGATCGGGGCCTGAACATGCAGGAGGGTGAAAGGAGGGCAAGGAATAGAGTGAATTGGAGCGATGTGGTATACCGGGGTTGACGTGCTGTCAGTGGATTGAATCAAGGCATGTGAAGCGTCTGGGGTAAACCATGGAAAGCTGTGTAGGTATGTATATTTGCGTGTGTGGACGTATGTATATACATGTGTATGGGGGGGGGGCTGGGCCATTTCTTTCGTCTGTTTCCTTGCGCTACCTCGCAAACGCGGGAGACAGCGACAAAGTATAATAGAAAAAATAAAAAAAAAAATATATATATATATATATATATATATATATATATATATATATATATATATATATATATATATATATATATATATATATATATATATATATATATATATATATATATATATATATATATATATATATATATATATATATATACATATTCCAATGAGTCCACGGGGAAAATGAAACACGAAAAGTTCCCAAGTGCACTTTCGTGGAATAATCACATCATCAGGGGAGACACAAGAGAGGAATATAACAGTCAGTTGATATACATCGAAGAGACGAAGCTAGGACGCCATTTGGTAAACATGTGATTGTCCAAAAATGGACAATACAGTCACCCCCTTTTTTAATAGATTCCACTGCAATACCATCCGAACCTGCTGCCTTGCCGGCTTTCATCTTCCGCAAAGCTTTTACTACCTCTTTTCTGTTTGCCAAATCATTTTCCCTAACCCTCTCACTTTGCACACCACCTCGACCAAAACACCCTATATCTGCCACTCTATCATCAAACACATTCAACAAACCTTCAAAATACTCAGTCCATCGCCTTCTCACATCACCACTACTTGTTATCACCTCCCCATTAGCGCCCTTCCCTGAAATTCCCATTTGCTCCCTTGTCTTACGCACTTTATTTACCTCCTTCCAGAACATCTTTTTATTCTCCCTAAAATTTAATGATACTCTCTCACCCCAACTCTCATTTGCCCTCTTTTTCATCTCTTGCACCTTTCTCTTGACCTCCTGTCTCTTTCCTTTATACATCTCCCACTCAATTGCATTTTTTCCCTGCAAAAATCGTCCAAATGACTCTCTCTTCTCTTTCATTAATAATCTTACTTCTTCATCCCACCACTCACTACCCTTTCTAATCATATATATATATATATATATATATATATATATATATATATATATATATATATTTTTTTTTTTTTTTTTGCTTTGTTGCTGTCTCCCGCGTTTGCGAGGTAGCGCAAGGAAACAGACGAAAGAAATGGCCCAACCCACTCAGATACACATGTGTATACATACGTCCACACACGCAAATATACATAACTACATAGCTTTCCATGGTTTACCCCAGACGCTTCACATGCCCTGATTCAATCCACTGACAGCACGTCAACCCCGGTATACCACATTGATCCAATTCACTCTATTCCTCGCCCTCCTTTCACCCTCCTGCATGTTCAGGCCCCGATCACACAAAATCTTTTTCACTCCATCTTTCCATCTCCAATTTGGTCTCCCACTTCTCCTCGTTCCCTCCACCTCCGACACATATATCCTCTTGGTCAATCTTTCCTCACTCATTCTCTCCATGAGCCCAAACCATTTCAAAACACCCTCTTCTGCTCTCTCAGCCAAGCTCTTTTTATTACCACACGTCTCTCTTACCTTTACGTTACTTACTCGATCAAACCACCTCACACCACACATTGTCCTCAAACATCTCATTTCCAGCACATCCATCCTCCTGCGCACAACTCTATCCATAGCCCACGCCTCGCAACCATACAACATTGTTGGAACCACTTCTGCTCTCTCAATCTTCAAACATACACATTTTTGCTTTCCGAGATAATGTTCTCGACTTCCACACATTCTTCAAGGCTCCCAGGATTTTCGCCCTCTCCCCCACCCTATAATCCACTTCCGCTTCCATGGTTCCATCCGCTGCCAGATCCACTCCCAGATATCTAAAACACTTTACTTCCTCCAGTTTTTCTCCATTCAAACTTACCTCCCAATTGACTTGATCCTCAACCTTACTGTACCTAATAACCTTGCTCTTATTCACATTTACTCTTAACTTTCTTCTTTCACACACTTTACCAAACTCAGTCACCAGCTTCTGCAGTTTCTCACATGAATCAGCCACCAGCGCTGTATCATCAGCGAACAACAACTGACTCACTTCCCAAGCTCTCTCATCCCCAACAGACTTCATACTTGCCCCTCTTTCCAAAACTCTTGCATTTACCTCCCTAACAACCCCATCCATAAACAAATTAAGCAACCATGGAGACATCACACACCCCTGCCGCAAACCTACATTCACTGAGAACCAATCACTTTCCTCTCTTCCTACACGTACACATGCCTTACATCCTCGATAAAAACTTTTCACTGCTTCTAACAACTTGCCTCCTACACCATATATTCTTAATACCTTCCACAGAGCATCTCTATCAGCTCTATCATATGCCTTCTCCAGATCCATAAATGCTACATGCAAATCCATTTGCATATATATATATATATATATATATATATATATATATATATATATATATATATATATATATATATATATATATATATATATATATATATATATATATATATATATATAAATATATATATATATATATATATATATATATATATACGTATATATATATATATATATATATATATATATATATATATATATATATATATATATATATATATATATATGTATATATATATATATATATATATATATATATATATATATATATATATATATATATATATATATATATATATTATCCCTGGGGATAGGGGAGAAAGAATACTTCCCACGTATTCCCTGCGTGTCGTAGAAGGCGACTAAAAGGGGAGGGAGCGGGGGGCTGGAAATCCACCCCTCTCGTTTTTTTTTTAATTTTCCAAAAGAAGGAACAGAGAATTGGGCCAGGTGAGGGTATTCCCTCAAGGCCCAGTCCTCTGTTCTTAACGCTGCCTCGCTAATGCGGGAAATGGCGAATAGTTTGAAAGAAAAGAAATATATATATATATATATATATATATATATATATATATATATATATATATATATATATATATATATATATATATATATATACATATATATATATATATATATATATATATATATATATATATATATATATATATATATATATATATATATATATATATATATATATATATATATATATATATATATATATATATATATATATGGTGACTGAGTTTGGTAAAGTGTGTGGAAGAAGAAAGTTAAGAGTAAATGTGAAAAAGAGCAAGGTTATTAGGTACAGTAGGGTTGAGGGTCAAGTCAATTGGGAGGTGAGTTTGAATGGAGAAAAACTGGAGGAAGTGAAGTGTTTTAGATATCTGGGAGTGGATCTGGCAGCGGATGGAACCATGGAAGCGGAAGTGGATCATAGGGTGGGGGAGGGGGCGAAAATTCTAGGGGCCTTGAAGAATGTGTGGAAGTCGAGAACATTATCTCGGAAAGCAAAAATGGGTATGTTTGAAGGAATAGTGGTTCCAACAATGTTGTATGGTTGCGAGGCGTGGGCTAATGATAGAGTTGTGCGCAGGAGGATGGATGTGCTGGAAATGAGATGTTTGAGGACAATGTGTGGTGTGAGGTGGTTTGATCGAGTGAGTAACGTAAGGGTAAGAGAGATGTTTGGAAGTAAAAAGAGCGTGGTTGAGAGAGCAGAAGAGGGTGTTTTGAAGTGGTTTGGGCACATGGAGAGGATGAGTGAGGAAAGATTGTCCAAGAGGATATATATGTCGGAGGTGGAGGGAGCAAGAAGAAGAGGGAGACCAAATTGGAGGTGGAAAGATGGAGTGAAAAAGATTTTTTGTGATCGGGGCCTGAACATGCAGGAGGGTGAAAGGAGGGCAAGGAATAGAGTGAATTGGAGCGATGTGGTATACCGGGGTTGACGTGCTGTCAGTGGATTGAATCAAGGCATGTGAAGCGTCTGGGGTAAACCATGGAAAGCTGTGTAGGTATGTATATTTACATGTGTGGACGTGTGTATGTGCATGTGTATGGGGGGGGGGGGGGGGTTGGGCCATTTCTTTCGTCTGTTTCCTTGCGCTACCTCGCAAACGCGGGAGACAGCGACAAAGTATAAATAAAAAAAAATATACATATATATATATATATATATATATATATATATATATATATATATATATATATATATATATATATATATATATATATATATATATATATGGAATGTTTCAGTGTATTGTACATGACTGTGAGACGAGACGGATAGAGTGTGGGTGTGAGAGAATGAGACCACATCTTCGTCTGTGCCTGGCGCTACCTCACTGACAAGGGAAAAGACGAAACTGTATAAAAACAACTCACGATTCAAATTTCAGCTGCTACTGGACTCCAACCGCAATGTGTTGTATTGCTGGTTGTACTGTAAGGTTGTATTTCCGTCGGTGGACGAGGAGTGCAGTCTCGTTGACGAACTTCTCGCAACAAAGGAATCCTTCTTTTCCCTTTTCCCTGCAACTGATTGTAGTGCAGCCTTAAAGCTGCAGAAACCTTGCTTAAAAAGGTTTCTGGGGCTATATTGTTTTCATTATTATTATCATTATTATTATTATTACTGTTATTATTATCATTATTATCATTATTATTATTATTATTATTATTAGTAGTAGTAGTAGTAGTAGTAGTATTATTATCATTATTATTACTATTATTTTCATTATTGTTATTATTATCTTTATCATTATCATTGTTATTATCGTTATTATTATCATTAATGTTGTTGTTATTATTATCATTATTATCATTATTATCATTATTATTATTATTATCATTATCATTAATATTATTATCATTATTATCATTATTAGTATTATTATTATTATTATTAGTACTATTATCATTATTATCATTATTATTATTATTATTATTATTATTATTATTATTATTATTATTATTATTATTATTATCATTATTATTATTATTATTATTATTATTATTATTATCATTATTATTATTATTATCATTATCATTATTATCATTATTATTATTATTATCATTATCATTATTATCATTATTAGTATTATTATTATTATTATTAGTACTATTATCATTATTATCATTATTATTATTATTACTATTATTATCATTATTATTATTATTATTATTATTATTATTATCATTATTATTATTATTATTATTATTATTATTATTATTATTATTATTATTATTATCATTATTATGGATTTGTATGTAGCATTTATGGATCTGGAGAAGGCATATGATAGAGTTGATAGAGATGCTCTGTGGAAGGTATTAAGAATATATGGTGTTGGAGGAAAGTTGTTAGAAGCAGTGAAAAGTTTTTATCGAGGATGTAAGGCATGTGTACGTGTAGGAAGAGAGGAAAGTGAGTGGTTCTCAGTGAATGTAGGTTTGCGGCAGGGGTGTGTGATGTCTCCATGGTTGTTTAATTTGTTTATGGATGGGGTTGTAAGGGAGGTAAATGCAAGAGTCCTGGAAAGAGGGGCAAGTATGAAGTCTGTTGGGGATGAGAGAGCTTGGGAAGTGAGTCAGTTGTTGTTCGCTGATGATACAGCGCTGGTGGCTGATTCATGTGAGAAACTGCAGAAGCTGGTGACTGAGTTTGGTAAAGTGTGTGGAAGAAGAAAGTTGAGAGTAAATGTGAATAAGAGCAAGGTTATTAGGTACAGTAGGGGTGAGGGTCAAGTCAATTGGGAGGTGAGTTTGAATGGAGAAAAACTGGAGGAAGTGAAGTGTTTTAGATATCTGGGAGTGGATCTGTCAGCGGATGGAACCATGGAAGCGGAAGTGGATCATAGGGTGGGGGAGGGGGCGAAAATTTTGGGAGCCTTGAAAAATGTGTGGAAGTCGAGAACATTATCTCGGAAAGCAAAAATGGGTATGTTTGAGGGAATAGTGGTTCCAACAATGTTGTATGGTTGCGAGGCGTGGGCTATGGATAGAGGTGTGCGCAGGAGGATGGATGTGCTGGAAATGAGATGTTTGAGGACAATGTGTGGTGTGAGGTGGTTTGATCGAGTAAGTAACGTAAGGGTAAGAGAGATGTGTGGAAATAAAAAGAGCGTGGTTGAGAGAGCAGAAGAGGGTGTTTTGAAATGGTTTGGGCACATGGAGAGAATGAGTGAGGAGAGATTGACCAAGAGGATATATGTGTCGGAGGTGGAGGGAACGAGGAGAAGAGGGAGACCAAATTGGAGGTGGAAAGATGGAGTGAAAAAGATTTTGTGTGATCGGGGCCTAAACATGCAGGAGGGTGAAAGGAGGGCAAGGAATAGAGTGAATTGGAGTCATGTGGTATACAGGGGTTGACGTGCTGTCAGTGGATTGAATCAAGGCATGTGAAGCGTCTGGGGTAAACCATGGAAAGCTGTGTAGGTATGTATATTTGCGTGTGTGGACGTGTGTATGTACATGTGTATGGGGGGGGGGGGTTGGGCCATTTCTTTCGTCTGTTTCCTTGCGCTACCTCGCAAACGCGGGAGACAGCGACAAAGTATAAAAAAAAAAAAGAGAAAAAAAAAAAAATTATCATTATTATTATTATCATCATTATCATTATTATCATTATTATTATTATTATCATTACTATTATTATTGTCATTATTATCATTATTATCATTATTGTCACTATTATTATTACTATTATCATCACCATCATTATCATCATTACTATTATTGTTATTAGTATTATCATTAATATCATTATTGCTGTCATAGGAAAGTGAATAATTCTAATGTTATTTTTTTCAAGTTCTCTGTGATGGCTAGTTCCTGGAACGTGTTATTGGTTATCTAGTTAATAAAATTCTAAGTTCGGTCAGAGGTCAGAACACGTCGGGGAAATTTTATCATTTATTATTTGTTGATGAGCCTCACAGTCTGGGAGGGTTGTTGTTGAGGCTTAGTCTGGGAAGGTCGTGGCTCACAGTCTGGAAGGGTTGTTGATGAGGCTCTCTGGGAGGGCTGTTGATGAGTCTCACAGTCTGGGAGGGTTGTTGATGAGTCTCATAGTCTGGGAGGGTTGTTGATGAGTCTCACAGTCTGGGAGGGTTGTTGATGAGGCTCACAGTCTGGGAGGGTTGTTGATGAGGTTCACAGTCTGGGAGGGTTGTTGATGAGGTACACAGGCTGGGAGGGTTGTAGCTCACAGTCTGGGAGGGTTGTTGATGAGGCTCAGGCTCAGTCTGGGAGGGATGTTTATGAGTCTCACAGTTTGGGAGGGTTGTGGCTCACAGTCTGGGAGGGTTGTTGATGAGGCTCACAGTCTTGGAGGGTTGTTGATGAGGCTTACAGTCTGGGAGGGTTGTTAATGAATCTCACAGTCTGGAAGGGTTGTTGATGAGTCCCACAGTTTGGGAGGGTTGTGGCTTACAGTGTGAGAGGGTTGTTGATGAGTCTCACAGTCTGTGAGGGTTGTTGATGATGTTCACAATCTGGGAGGATTGTTGATGAGGCTCTCACTCTAAGAGGGTTGTTAATGAGTCTCAGTCTTGGAGGGTTGTTGATGAGGTTCACAGTCTGGGAGGGTTGTTGCTACGGCTCACAGTCTGGGAGGGTTGTTGATGAGTCTCACAGTCAGGGAGGGTTGCTGATGAGGCTCACAGTCTGGGAGGGTTGTTGATCAGGCTCACAATCTGGGAGGGATGTTGATGAGGCTCACAGTCTGGAAGGGTTGTTGATGAGGCTCACAGTCTGGGAGGGCTGTGGCTCACAATCTGGGAGGGTTGTTGATGAGTCTCACAGACTAGGAGGGTTGTGGCTCACAGTCTGGGAGGGGTGTGGCTCACAGTCTGGGAAGGTTGTTGATGACTCTCACAGTCTGGGAGGGTTGTGGCTCACAGTCTAGGAGGCTTGGTAATGACTCTCACAGTCTGGGAGGGGTGTGGCTTACAGTGTGAGAGGGTTGGTAATGACTCTCATAGTCTGGGAGGATGTGGCTCACAGTCTGGCAGGGTTGGTAATGACTCTCACAGTCTGGGAGAGATGTGGCTCACAGTCTGGGAAGGTTGTTGATGACTCTCACAGTCTGGGAGGGTTGTGGTTCACAGTCTAGGAGGCTTGGTAATGACTCTCACAGTCTGGGAGGGTTGGTTATGACTCTCACAGTCTGGGAGGGTTGGTAATGACTCTCACAGTCTGGGAGGGTTGGTAATGACTCTGACAGTCTGGGAGAGATGTGGCTCACAGTCTGGGAGGGTTGGAAATGACTCTCACAGTCTGGGAGGGTTGGTAATGATTCTCACAGTCTGGGAGGGTTGTTGATGAGTCTCACAGTCTGGGAGGGTTGTTGATGAGGCTCACAGTCTGGGAGGGTTGTTGATCAGGCTCACAATCTGGGAGGGATGTTGATGAGGCTCACAGTCTGGAAGGGTTGTTGATGAGGCTCACAGTCTGGGAGGGCTGTGGCTCACAATCTGGGAGGGTTGTTGATGAGTCTCATAGACTAGGAGGGTTGTGGCTCACAGTCTGGGAGGGTTGTTGATGACTCTCACAGTCTGGGAGGGGTGTGGCTTACAGTGTGAGAGGGTTGGTAATGACTCTCATAGTCTGGGAGGATGTGGCTCACAGTCTGGCAGGGTTGGTAATGACTCTCACAGTCTGGGAGAGATGTGGCTCACAGTCTGGGAAGGTTGTTGATGACTCTCACAGTCTGGGAGGGTTGTGGCTCACAGTCTAGGAGGCTTGGTAATGACTCTCACAGTCTGGGAGGGTTGGTTATGACTCTCACAGTCTGGGAGGGTTGGTAATGACTCTGACAGTCTGGGAGAGATGTGGCTCACAGTCTGGGAGGGTTGGAAATGACTCTCACAGTCTGGGAGGGTTGGTAATGACTCTCACAGTCTGGGAGGGTTGTTGATGAGTCTCACAGTCTGGGAGGGTTGTTGATGAGGCTCACAGTCTGGGAGGGTTGTTGATGAGGCTCACAGTCTGGGAGGGTTGTTGATGAGGCTCACAGTCTGGGAGGGTTGTTGATGAGTCTCACAGTCTGGGAGGGTTGTTGATGAGTCTCACAGTCTGGGAGGGTGTGATGAGCTCACATCTGGGAGGGTGTTATGAGTCTCACAGTCTGGAGGGTTGTTGATGATGCTCACAGTCTGGGAGGGTTGTTGATGAGTCTCACAGTCTAGGAGGGTTGTTTATGAGGCTCACAGTCTGGAGGGTTGCTTATGAGTCTCACAGTCTGGGAGGGTTGTTGATGAGTCTCACAGTCTGGGAGGGTTGTTATAGAGTCTCACAGTCTGGGAGGTTGTGGCTCACAGTCTGGAAGGGTTGTTGATGAGGCTCACAGTCTGGAGGGTTGTTGATGAGCTCACAGTCTGGGAGGGTTGTTGAGTCTCACAGTCTGGGAGGGTTGTGATAGGTCTCACAGTCTGGGAGGGTTGGTGATGAGTCTCACAGTCTGGGAGGGTTGTTGATGAGGCTCACAGTCTGGCAGGGTTGTTGATGAGTCTCACAGTCTGGGAGGGTTGTTGATGGGTCTCACAGCCTTGGAGGGTTGTTGATGACTCATAGTCTGGGAGGGTTGTTTATGAGTCTCAGACTAGGAGGTTCTGGCTCACAGTCTAGAAGGGTTGTTGATGAGGCTCACAGTCTGGGAGGGTTGTTGATGAGGCTCACAGTCTGGGAGGGTTGTTTATGAGTCTCACAGTCTGGGAGAGTTGTTGATGCGTCTTACAGTCTGGGAGGGTTGGTGATGAGTCTCACAGTCTTGGAGGGATGTGGCTCACAGTCTGGGAGGGTTGTTGATGAGGCTCACAGTCTGGCTGAGTTGTGACTCACAGTCTGGGAGGGTTATTGATGAGTCTCACAATCTGGGAGGGTTGTTGATGAGGCTCATAGTCTTGGAGGGTTGTTGATGAGGCTCACAGTCTGGGAGGTTTGTTGTTGAGTCTCACAGTCTGGGAGGGTTGTTGATGAGTCTCACAGTCTGTGAGGGTTGTTGATGTGTTTCACAGTCTGTGAGGGTTGTTGATGATTCTCACAGTGTGGGAGGGTTTTTCTTGGTAACACATCCGTTGTTACTCCTGAGAGAGCCAAAGGGACTTTGTTTCTTTCATCTCAGCTCTTACTGAGCCACATAAAGAGAAAATCTGGCTCGTCTTGTGATACCTTGTATAGCTCTATTCCCCCCCCCCTATCATTTAGGATATCAATATAAAAGATTATATGAAAATGAATGATCCTCTTTTTGCGATAATGGACCTAACTAGAATAAATGAATCTCTTTTGCAATAACAGACCCAACTAGCATAAATGAGTCTGTTTTGCAATATCGGATCCAACTGGAATCGTATATTTATCTAAACTGCAAATATTGAATTACCCTTAATATGTTTAAGCATACTAAAGTCATTCAGCAGTTTAAACAATCCGTCAGTTGCTATGTCAATAGATAACCAGTCAGTGTATCATTGCCTCAGTCAACATGGAGTTAATGATGATTAGCAAGAGGTTCATTAAATCAGCCAATCAGTCTCATATTCGACGAACATTAATACAAGGTCAAACAGAGAGGACGGGCGGGGGAGGAGCGCTCAGGATGTGGGAGGGGTTTGGGGCTCTGGCCCTCTTAGTCCATCCACAGAGGCTGGCAGGTAATCAAGGCTACATAAAAGCGAGAAAATGGTTAATACATTTTCATGTTCGGTGGGAGAGCTAATCTCTCTCTATATCTGCATCTCTATCTGTCTGTCTGTATGTCTTTCTGTCTCTGTCTATCTGTCTGTCTGTCCGTCTGTCTGTCTGTCTCTCTCTCTCCTCTCTCTCTCTCTCTCTCTCTCTCTCTCTCTCTCTCTCTCTCTCTCTCTCTCTCTCTCTCTCTCTCTCTCTCTCTCTCTCTCTCTCTCTCTCTCTCTCTCTCTATCTATCTATCTACGTATATAGTTTTCTATATACCTTCCTGCAGAGTCAGGACGAAGACTGCGCCATCATGGCCATAGGTCATACCACTCTGCTCCTGGGTCGGCCTCTCCTGCTCAAGAACAGGACGAAAGATCAAGCCACACGCGACACGCTGACAGAGACATCAACACACGATAACCTCCTATAGATATAGGAACAGAAAATACATATTAAGACATGATAGTCTCACAAATATATATACATACGACATCCATTATTCTACCTTGAATGACTCTAACATTCCTTCATCCCCTGATGCTCCTCTTACTAATCCTACGCCCCTCCCCGTAATCTCTTTTCGGACTGTCCAAAAAGCGCTACTCTATCTGAACACAAGCGAGGCTTATGATCCTGACTGCACCCATCCCTCTCATATTTGGGGTGGTTCTAGCTCCACATCCTTACTTGACAGAGGTGAGTTGCAATTTTGGTTCACTTCCCCTCTTCTATAGGCATTACTTTGGTTTTTGCTCCCGAGGTAGATGAGAAATATAGACAAATGACATAGACTATAGACACATGGAATTATATTCTAGCTCCATAAGATAACGTAGATAAAGCTAAAATAGACATCACCTTCTACGAGATATCTTGAAAAATTTCTGCTGTGGTCCGACCCAATTAGTCCGGCTTTTATCTTACCATCGACGATGTCCAAATTTATGGATTTTCCTTCTTATCTTTGCGTTCGTATCATTAGCTCCGAACACCAATCTCTAGCACCATTTTTAACTCTTTTTTGCCCTCCCCCCCTCACAATACTTCCTATTTATCTTTTCCCATCCATTGTACGTCTGCTTCCATTCACATTATCAGTTATCTTCATTCCCAGGAAATGATAATCAGGAGACAGTCAATTGTAATGAAGTGTACACGATAGCAAAATTACTTTGGATCTAAAATTCATTGTTTCTTATCGGTATCACTGATATCCTGCCTTCTTGTTATTTGATTTAGCATTTTCTTTTTACTATAATCTCACTTCACTTTTTTCATTAAAAAAGAAAATCAAGCTAATAGTATATCCTTTGTCTGGGCTTCATCTATGATTTCTGTATAAGTATTTTCTTTATCGGTTAATGTCCAGAGATGTTTTCTATCTATTCATCTATCTTCAAACATACATACATACATACATACATACATACATAAATACATACATACAGCAACAAAAGAATGACTACATATACTCGAAAGAAAGCTGAGGAAAAAATATTTGTTCAGAAAGCATGATTAAAGCCAGGATAGATATCTCCAAAGACAAGCAAATAGAATTCTCCTTTTCTTTCCCATTGTGATGTGGCAAGCGAGGGGTTAGAAGAACACCAACACGACCAGTGATATCAGGACACTACGTTTCAATACAGGAGACAGGCCTGTTCTTGTACTTTACGAAGGATGAGGCAACAGGAAATGTCGGCAGGTCGTCTGTTTAGAAAGCTACAGGGAAGGCATGTACGTGGGATTACTACAAGACCTGATGGTCTACCCTCTATGGCGAGGTTATCTGCTGGATGACAGTAATAGCGTCATAAATTCCCCATCTATATCGATGGAGGCAAGATAGTGTAACAGAAGACTATAGGGAGGGAGCTCCGCATATAAGAGGCATAGAGAACACATAAAAGGAAGGAGACAGAGATGTGGAGTAGCGAGGGTGGTGCTTCGACAAGTGAGGCGTGATGGACCGACTTTCATCAGAGTCCTGAACATGAAAATTACGATGATGTAAGGGAACTGAGGACACTGAACGACAGTTATGAAGACTTGGGAGGAAGGGAGGAACAGGTCGTTCATATAACACACAGTTTTAGGATGGATTTTGTGAAGAAGACTGCAGAGCCCAGGGTTGTACCTCCTCTCTCGAGGGTATTGTGGTTCGTGTGAGGACAAACACGGTTACTGCAAAGGAGATTCAGCTGGCAGGCAAAGATGCAGGGAGAACTATGAGACAGAAAGCTAAGCTTTTTAAAGATTTTCCACATGGGCAGATATGTGGTGATTCGAGGTGAAAAAAGATTGTGGACTTGGGTTAGTTTAAAGATGATCATTTAGTTAAAGGCTGCAGCTAGAGCATTATTGAGGCGTCGCACAGCATTTTCTGAGTAAAAACAGACCACTGGGTTTCTAATTCTGTTTTTGTGGTTAAAGATTTCCTGTTTATTATGAATCAGAGTTGAGAATCATGAGCGTGAGAGATATCTAGGCGCTCGATAAAGGTATGGTTGAAGGCTTGTCAAGCAGAGGGATTAAAACAAAACTACTCTGGAGATTGGTAACATTCGCAGATGAGTTTGTAAAATTAGTGGCAAACGGCAGTTGGGTATTGATAAGTAAAAGAGATAAATACCAGTATCAAAGACATGGCGACCTCCAGTGTTAATGACAAAAACCCCAGGAGTCATCCTTTAACAGGTGTGGATGCTGAAGTTGGAGAGCATAGAGGATATACTTGAGATTCAAGTGGTAGGGAGACAATATGAAAGACTTTTTGCAGTAATAACCTGAGTCCGAGGCATGGCCAAATGATTCTGAGGTGTTTTAGAGAGTGGGAAAAATAATGTACCAAAGTTATCGAAAGAGGAATGAAAGAATTGCAGTTGCTTGTGAAGTGTGACACTGTTTCTGAGCCAGCCTATATCTTCCAGGGTTATGAATGTGTTTTAATGATTGTTTCCGTAACTCTGAAGCTCACTAGGAGTTGGCTCTACCGGCCTTTTTGGTTTGTTGGGGAAGAAGGCTCGCTATAATTAGAGAATGGCTTTGTGTTGGCAAATTACCGAGAGAGGGAAAGTTTGAATAATTTACTAAGGTTTTGGGTGATATACTGGACTCATTTCTGATCTTCAAGAACAGAAGGAGTTCCATCTGCAAAGGGAGCTACATGTGTGTGTGTGTGTGTGTGTGTGTGTGTGTGTGTGTGTGTGTGTGTGTGTGTGTGTGTGTGTGTGTGTGTATGTGTGTGTCTGTGTGTGTAAGAGTGAGCAAGCAAAACAGTGCAGAGCTTTAAGGACTGGCGTGACAAGAAGGATTGGATGGATGAGTTATGGATGGATACGGCTGTGTGGGTGGATCAAGGGTTG
>NC_092236.1:22656305-22696305 GCF_036320965.1 Panulirus ornatus
GAAAATATGGTGTGAGCATGATGAAACTATGGTGTGAGCATTATGAAACTATGGTGTGAGCATGATGAAACTATGGTACGAGCATAATGAAACTATGATGCGAGCATGATGAAAAAATGGTGCAAGTATGATGAAACTATGGTGAGAGCACGATGTAACTATGGTGCGAGAATTGTGAATCTCTGGTGAGAGTATGATGAAACTATAGTGTAAGCGTAATGATAATATGGTAAGAGCATGAGGATGATATGGTGAGAGCAAAATGAAACTATGGTGAGAACATGGTGAGAGCATGGTAAGAGTATGGTTAGAGCATGGTGAAACCACGATGAGAGCATTGTGAGAGTATGATGAGAGCATGGTGAGAGTATATTGAGATTATGGTGGGAGTATGGTGAAAGCTAAGTAGAAACTTGATAGAGATATGATGAAGAGGTTTCGACCACAATGAAGACATGGTAGGGACGTGTTAAGTGTATCGTGTGAGGGCCGTGAGTGCGTGATGGGAACTTTGGTGAGACTGTCGTAAGAACGATGTGAATCTGCAGGTGGAGTGGACACAAGTGTCCAACTGTCGCAAAAGTTCTTTCTAAATTTCCTTTCGCTCGAAAAATATACTGTAACAGGAACGCGGGTGTGTCGTGAGTGCGTGATGAGAACTTGGGAAGAGTGTAGCGAGGTTATGGCGAGTGTGGAGGCGGGGTGGGGGGTGTTAGGACAGAGGACCCTGGGACCCAGCTGTCCAACTGTCACACAACTCTGTTCTAATTTTCCTCACGTGAGTAATTACCTTTTCCCGATGTCGCCTCGCTCCTCGAGTTCCATTTTTATCATGTGTTTCCATTCCTGATATGCTGTGTAATTACCTATACGTACTGTATGAGGGGAGAGAGTTTTACACCACTCATGGGGTCCCCATCCCTTGTACTGTACGGGGAGGGAGTCTTACACTCGTGGGGCCCCCGTCACTTGTACTGAACGGGGAGGGATTTTACTCTCGTGGGCCCCCATCCCTTGTACTGTTCGGAAAGGGAGTTTTATACTCGCGGGGCCCCCATCTCCTGTACTGTATGGGGAGGGAGTTTTACACGCATGGGGCCACGTGTGTTTTGGTACGTAGACACCTCATGTACTTACAATTTCTGAGAGGCTTTGCTTTTGGTTATTTGTTCGTCCTCAGCTCTTCCCACGTTATCTTATTCTTGAAACCTCCGCTGAATACGGCTCTTCTTCAGCTTCATTATATATACGACTTTCATCTTACAGTTCGCCTGAAATTCGCCCATGATTATAACTCTCTTTCTATACCTGTTCCCTGTTCTCTTTTCTGTTTCTTTTTCGTAATCAACTTTCAGTCTTTTCGTTTCTCTTGCTCCCTCCCTCTTCGTTAGCCATTTCAACTCATGCGTGATCACATTTCTCCATACCTGGCCCTTGTCCACTTCTCTTTCGTTTCGCTCTCTTCCTTCCCCCTCTCTCACCCCTCCCCACATCAAACTATTCCGTTATTTCCTTTTCCGGATTATCTCATGACCTTCCCTCGTCCTTCTCCCCTTCCCTTCCCTCTGTTCCTCCCGGAGCCGCCCCTGATATAATAACCCTCATCCACTTTCCCATTAAGGGGTCCACGCTCACTCATCAATAAGTAATTTGTAGGATTTATATAGCGGTCCATCTGTCACTGGACCCTTGACGTCACCACTAGAGGGGGAACTTTTATCAAGTACCGTCGTCACTAACCTCCAGCAGATTAGTCCACTTAATATCTCTTTGTGAGACAGACGTGCGCAGGAATCTAGCTATACATCAGTGGGGAGGTGTAGAGTGACGCTCGTAAGGAAGCTATTCATCAATATGGCTTTCCTTAGTACGCCAAGAAGGGATCTATTGAGGCTGCACCTCGGAGTAATCATCTCCTGATGAGGCTGCCTACCGGGTCCCTCGAGGTCGCTCTCTATGGTCCAGAGATCTCCCATGAGACTTATGTGGCAGTGAAGGTGATTTCCCAGAAGAGCCGCCAGGTGGAGAAAGTCTTTCTCACAAGTTCTTTTTTCTTTAAGGAATCAATATTCCTCAGCCGCGCATCACAGTGGGTCTTACGTACTCCCGTTCACATAGGATCCCAAAGTTCTGAGCTTAAGGAATGTTTAGTCTTGCATCTTGCAGGTTATAAAACATCTTATGTCGTCTAGATTTAAAAGTTTCCGAATATCACATGCAGGAAACTGTATTTTGGAGGGTAACCAATCTATTTTACCGACTGTGCTTCCAAGACATTTAACAGACCAAATGCATCGTGTTATCAGATTTCCTCGTGGCTGAGGTATGGTATTGAAAGGCTGGATATAACTCACAGTCAAGGCGCTTATATATTTTTCCCAGTATATCGCTAGGCATGATCTACCTGCTATATGTGGCAGAGAAGCGACAGTGAAATTAATTCGTAATCCAGCATTCGGCAGTCGAGACGGTCACTTCCCATAGATACTATGAGGATGCAGTGACAGCCATTGTCTGAAGGCAATAACAATTACGATTCGGAAGGATTCCTCGTTCCTATCCCATAGTCCGGTGCAATGTGATACACAAACACACACACACACACACACACACACACACACTAAGTAGTCGAAGGTCAATTAAGTCTTATGTCATTCAATCCTGAGAAATTCAGTCGAATTCTGTTACCGCTGTCAGAGAGAGAGAGAGAGAGAGAGAGAGATAGAGAGAGAGAGAGAGAGAGAGAGAGAGAGAGAGAGAGAGAGAGAGAGAGAGAGAGAGAGAGAGAGAGAGAGAGAGAGAGAGAGATGCCTAAGACGAAATCTAGCCATAATGACTGGTCTCACCGCATATCTTACTAGACGAAAAAGACTGTTCTTCCCGGCTGCCCACCACCACCTGCATTATATAATAGCTCGACTGAGTCATCCAGGGCTGATCTCAACTGCATGTTTTTGTAAGTGTTTCTTGCGCGTCTCTTATTTCTTCGGGCAGTACAGTGAATAGATATGGTCAGGCTGCGCATACTTTTGTCTGATTTACCTTCGGTATGCGCTGTGGTATTTTTGAAGACTGTGATAACTGTATCTTTCTCAATGAGAGGATTTCTTTTTCTTTTATACCTTCAAGTTGCTGCCATGTTTATATATCATCATATATGTTTCCCTTCTTCCAACCAAGCCTTTCGCTGTGGTGCATATGTTCTATCCCTTCAGTTTTGCTCGTGAAGTGCACCTGAAATATTTGTTTATTTTACTTCTATCTGTGTCGTTGTTGTCCATAAGACGGCATTATTAGATTCTGCTTTTGATGCATACTTCAAACATTCTCATTAATTGATTTTTATCTCTTGTATGTATTCTTTTTCCCTTGTGTTGACAAGGAAGCACCGGAATCAGACGAAAAATTGGTTTCATTGTCACATTCACCCTCTAGCTGTCAGGTATAATGCTCTGAAACCACAGACCCCCCCCCAACGCCCCTGATTAACAACCAGGCCCCAGAGACCTTTATATAATTACCCCCTACCGATTCATATTCCTTGATTATCCCAATGATAGCACGTCGTTCCCTGTACACCATATGGCTCAAATTTCCTCAGTTCCTTGCATACCTCACACCCTCCTGCATGTTCAGGCCGCGAACCTCCAAGGCATCTTTCACTCCATCTTTCTACCTCCTCCTTGGCTCCCCTTTTCTTTATTCCCTCCACTTCTGAAATGCACACCCTCTAAATCTTCCTCTATTCACTCATTCTGCCCGTACGTGCAAACCATTTCAGCACCTCCTCTTCAGGTTTCTCATGCATACTCCTCATACTACCACACTTCTCTCTTATCCTATCATTTATTCCATCAACCTTCCTCACACCACAAATTGTCCTGACACATCTTTACATTTTTAATTAAGGCCCACATCTGGCATACGAACAGCACTGACGAAACTACTATGAAATCAAATACACTCATCTTTGTTTTTAAAAACGGTAACCTCTCTCTCCACACATTCCTCAATATCTAAGGATGAGGTGATGAATTGTATGTTTACTATGGTGCCACAATCGAAGACCCAAATGTCCTCCTCACTATTTATTCTGCAGGGAAAGTAACTGTGCTGGACACCTTCACCTTAGTCTATTTCATGCCCACTACAGATGGAAATGGTGATTCAGCACATATGAAAATAAGTAATAGAGGGGAGGTTAAGTAATGATGAATTTCTTTTCTCAAAAGCTGAAAGCGTTCTTGAAATCCTATTTGAGTAAGGGCTTATCACGGACGATGTCACAAGTGCAGGACGCAGCATGGGTTGGAGCTTCACTTCCTACTGAGATGCCAAAGCCAAGAGGCAGCCACCTTGATCCTACCTTCACTGCTGACGCTTATGACAGCCACTTTGGCTATCAGACGGCGGAGATTGTTGTTAATAGATATGGGTGTGATTCCATTACCGTCGTTCTTCAATGTGCAGAAGAATGTTTCGAAAAAAAGGGCTAGCCTGTTGGCAGATGAAGTCTAACAGGCGAGACAAAGACTAAGGAATCTGGTAAGCTTAGCCAGAATTCTTGGCAACCGGACCTAGAGCAGGGTGATTATTTCTTTAATGTGTTGGGGTCTAACGCCTGGGAAACTTCCTGTGTCTTCAGTTGGAAAGGATAGGACTGCCTTATAATCCCCTGGAAAACTCAAGAGTTATAGGCTAGTGGGAAGGAGTGTATTTTAGGGACCACTGTTGTCACTTGGTGCAAGCGGTGTTTGCTTCTCTTGGAGAGCTTGAGTTACGGTAACATCTCCGGGGCTGGAGTGTCTTCATGCGCAACAATGACAATCGTGTCAGGGCCCCAATGCTGGGGGTTGGAGACACCAGTTTTTGCGGCCATGATTGTAGAAATTCTTTCGCTAATATGGAATGTGGATTAGATTGCCACCTCTTGTGTATTTGGTTAATATTTTGATGATGCAAAAACTTAATAGGGATGCCATCTCCAGTTGAGGCAGGGAGGGAGACGCTGCTGAAGAGAAGGAGGTTAAGCCAAGGCCTGTGGTTGCGTCGGATGTCGTGGAATGTTTGAAAGTTTGACTTTCTTCTGGAAGTCAGCGTGTTTATGGGCAGCCAGATGGCCAGCAGCATTCGATGTACGAGGAATACTTCTACAGCCTGTAGCTTTAATGGACGCGTTTTAGACAATGTGATGATGTGAAGATTGGGAGAATGTTGTCCTCGGCCCCAGGGGTGGGCAACTGTTGGATGATTCCTGTTACGGAAGACCTAAAGTTAGAGACAAACTTAGTAATGCTAAGTGACCTTCTGGATTGGGTCATCTAGACTGATGCGCTAAAATGTGTTACGCATGTCACACCTACCCTTCCTGGAGCTACCTCCCTGCCTTCACTGACTGGGAGGATCTAAGGCATCACGGTTTAGTGAATGGACAGGTACGAAGCGAAACGAAATCCACCGGCGGGAGGAAATTGATTAGATATGTTCAGGTTCAAGAAGTCAGGGACCTGTCCTTTTAGACATATCGAATATCAGTCATGTCGCTACTTTGGCCATTACCTCTTCCGTATGGGAATAACCAACCAGTGCGATAAGCGGGTCTGCTAAATTTCAGTTTCACTTATAAAAACACCAAGTAATGATTAGACATTCCGACAACTGCTGCTCTCAGCACATTCACATCCAGGAGTATTACTTTTCCCCGTCTATCTATTGATGCATAATGCAGAAATGTCAGCTTGCCATCTTTCCTATTCACTTACGTATACTTGTGTATGTACCTCTTTTTTTGAATTAAGTATTTCTAGTCGCCAGTCCTTTTTCAGCACACAACTTTTCATGCTGTTCATCATTTCCATTCACCTTAGAAATACCCCACATCCTCCAATTTTACCCTCAACTGCCACATTTCTCACCTCATCTAAATCACACTTACTTCCTTGCTCCAGAAACATTTGTTCATTCTCATTTTTCTCATGGCCATATATATGATTACACGCACCAGTCCGGAACTACTTCCTTGCACTTTCACATATTCCAACAACTCCTGCTTCAGCAGTGATATTGCCCTATCATTTGCCTCTGACCTCACAACAGCCCTTTACATATATATATATATATATATATATATATATATATATATATATATATATATATATATATATATATATATATATATTTATCTATTATACTTTGTCGCTGTCTCCCGCGTTTGCGAGGTACCGCAAGGAAACAGACGAAAGAATGGCCCAACCCACCCACAAACACAAGTATATACATACACGTCCACACACGCACATATACATACCTATACATCTCAACGTATACATATATATATACATACACAGACATATACATATATGCACATGTACATAATTCATACTTGCTGCCCTTATCTATTCTGGTCGCCACCCCAACACACATGAAATGACAGCCACCCTCCCCCCGCATGTGCGCAAGGTAGCACTAGGAAAAGACAACAAAGGGAACATTCATTCACACTCAGTCTCTAGCTCTCATGTATAATGCTCCGAAACCACAGCTCCCTTTCCACAACCCGGCCCCACAGAACTCTCCATGGTTTACCCCAGAGCTTCGTATGCCCTGGTTCAATCCGTTGACAGCACGTCGACCTCGGTATACCACATCGTTCCAATTCACTCTTATACCACTTTATTCCTTGCACGCCTTTCACCCTCCTGCATGTTCAGGCCCCGATCACTCAAAATCCTATTCACTCCATCTTTCCACTTCCAATTTGGTCTCCCACTTCTCGTGTCCTCCATCTCTGACACATATATCCTCTTGGTCAATCTTTCCTCACTCATTCTCTCCATGTGACCAAACCATTTCAAAAAGCCCTTCTCTGCTCTCTCAACCATACTCTTTTTATTACCACACATCTCTCTTACCCTTTCATTACTTTTTCTATCAAACCACCTCACACCACATATTGTCCTCAAATATCTCATTTCCAACACATCCACCTTTCTTCGCACAACTCTATCTGTAACCCACGCCTCACAACCATATAATATTGTCGTAACCACTATTCCTTCAAATATACCCATTTTTGCTTTCCGAGATAACGTTCTCGCCTTCCAACCTTTTTTCAACGCTCCCATAACTTTCGCCACCCTCCCCCACACTATGACTCACTTCCGCTTCCATGATTCCATCCGCTGACAAATCCACTCCCAGATATCTAAAACACTTCACTTCCTCCTGTCTTTCTCCATTCAAACGTACCTCGCAGTTGGCGTGTCCCTCAACCCTACTGTACCTAATAACCATGCTCTTATTCATATTTACTCTCAGCTTTCTTCTTTCACACACTTTACCAAACCCAGTCACTAACTTCTGCTGTTTCTCACCAGAGTCATCCACCAGCACTGTATCATCAGCGAACAACAACTGATTCACTTCCCAAGCTCTCTCATCCACAACAGACTGCATACTTGCCCCTCTCTCCAAAACTCTTGCATTCACCTCCCGAACAACCCCATCCATAAACAAATTAAACAATCATGGAAACATCAGGCACCCCTGCTGCAAACCAACATTCACTAAGAACCTATCACTTTCCTCTCTTCCTACGCGTACACATGCCTTACATCCTCGATAAAAACTTTTCACTGCTTCTAACAACTTGCCTTCTACACCATATATTCTTAATACCTTCCACAGATCATCTCTATCAGTTCTATCATATGCCTTCTCCAGATCCATAAATGTTACATACAAATCCATTTGCTTTTCTAAGTATTTCTCACATACGTTCTTCAAACAAAACACCTGATCCACACATCCTCTACCACTTCTGAAACCCCACTGCTCTTCCCTAATCTGATGCTCTGTACATGCCTTCACGCTCTCAATCAATACCCTCCTATATGATTTCCCAGGAATACTTAACAAACTTATACCTCTGTAATTTGAGCACTCACTCATATCTCCTTTGCCTTTGTACAATGGCACTATGCAAGCATTCCGCCAATCTTCAGGCACCTCACCTTGAGTCATACATACATTAAATAACCTTACCAACCAGTCAACAACACAGCCACCCCCTTTTTTAATAAATTCCACTGCAATACTATCCAAACTCGCTGCCTTGACGGCTTTCATCTTCCGCAAAGCTTTTACTACCTCTTCTCTATTTACCAAATTATTTTCCCTAACCCTCTCACTTTGCACACCACCTCGACCAAAACACCCTATATCTGCCACTATATCATCAAACACATTCAACAAACCTTCAAAATACTCACTCCATCTCCTTCTCACATCACCACTACTTGTTATCACCTCTCCATTTACTCCCTTCACTGATGTTCCCATTTGCTCCCTTGTCTTACGCACTTTAATTACCTCCTTCTAAAACATCTTTTATTTTCCCTAAAATTTAATGATACTTTCTCACCCCAACTATCATTTGCCCTTTTTTTTCACTTCTTGCAGCTTTCTCTTGACCTCCTGCCTCTTTCTTTTATATGTCTCCCACTCATTTGCATTATTTCCCTGCAAAAATCGTCCAAATGCCTCTCTCTTCTCTTTCACTAATACTCTTACTTCTTCATCCTACCACTCACTACCTTTTCTAATCAACCCACCTCCCACGCTTCTCATGCCACAAGCATCTTTTGCGCAATCCAACACTACTTTCCTAAATAAATCCCATTCCTCTCCCATTCCCCTTACCTCCTTTGTAATCATCTTTTTCCAGTCTGTACTCAGTCTCTCCTAGTACTTCCTAACACAAGTCTCCTTCCCGAGCTCACTTACTCTCACCACTCTCTTCACCCCAACATTATCTCTTCTTTTAAGAAAGCCTCTACAAATCTTCACCTTCGCCTCCACAAGATAATGATCAGACATCCCTCCAGTTGCAACTCTCAGCACATTAACTTCCAAAAGTTTCTCTTCCACGCCTGACCCCTGACTTTACTCCGAAGACATTCCCAAACCACTCTTCCCCTTTACCCTCTAGCTTCGTTTCAATCAGCGCCAGAACATCGAGGTTCCTTTCCTCAAACAGACTAACTATCTCTCCCTTTTTCTCACCTTCGTTACATCCACGCACATTTAAACACCCCAATCTGAGCCTTCGAGGAGGATGAGTATTCTCGGCGTGACTCCTTCTGTTTCCCCTTTTAGAAAGTTAAAATACAAGGAGGGGAGGGTTTCTAGCCCCCCCGCTCCCGTCCCCTTTAGTCGCCTCCTACGACATGTGAGGAATGCGTGGGAAATATTCTTTCTCTACTATCTCTACTAAATTATATATATATATATATATATATATATATATATATATATATATATATATATATATATATATATATATATATATATGTATATATATATATATATTATCTTATTTTATGTTTATTTTGCTTTGTCGCTGTCTCCCGCGTTAGCGAGGTAGCGCAAGGAAACAGACGAAAGAATGGCCCAACCCACCTACAAAAACATGCATATACATACACGTCCACACACGCAAATATACATAGCTATACATCTCAATGTATACATATATATACACACACAGACATATACATATATACACATGTACATAATTCAAAACCAGTGGAAGCTAATTGCCCAAAAAGATTCATAAGAGCTATCAACACCTTTAAAAAAGACAAGGATATACATATTACTAAAGCAGAAAAGGCTAACACTGTTGTGATTTTAGACCAAAGTACTATTTATCTAAAATGAATGATCTTCTAAATGATAACACAACATATTCTAAACTTAGTAAAAATCCCTTAGAAGCAGTTAATTATCACTTCAATAAAGAAATGAAGTTGTTGTTGAAAGGTAACATTTCTCTTATCAAAATTTTGTCATCTTTGTCCCCTTCATTGCCATATATGTATGGACTTATCAAAACACATAAACAAAATTTTCTAGCAAGACCTATAGTGAGTTCAGTAGGCTCCATCACATATAGATTATCAAAATGGTTAGTTTCCTTATTAAGCCCTTTAGTGGGTAAGGTATCAAATTCTAATATCATGAACAATGTAGATTTAGTCAACAAGCTAAACAATATCAATATTAATTTTGATTTCAAACTAGTTAGCTTTGATGTTTCCTCACTTTTCACTAAAGTTCCAGTTGATGACCTTTTAGAATATCTATTTGATGTCTTGGATGATATTCAATTACCTGTTTCAAAGTCTAATTTCATTGAACTGATAAATTGTGTATAAAAGACTGTGTATTTCAATTTAATGGAGATTATTATGCTCAAAAATTTGGTATGGTAATGGGTAACCCTCTTTCACCTGTACTTAGTAATCTTTATAAGGAATTTTTTGAAACAAAATTACTAAATTATATCTTACCTTCTAATGCAATTTGGTTTAGGTATGTAGATGATGTTCTTTGTGTTTGGCCAACAAATGAAAATTTACAAATAGGGGATAGGGGAGAAAGAATACTTCCCACGTATTCCCTGCGTGTCGTAGAAGGCGACTAAAAGGGGAGGGAGCGGGGGGCTGGAAATCCCCCCCTCTCGCTTTTTTTTTTTTTTTTCCAAAAGAGGGAATAGAGAAGGGGGCCAGGTGGGGATGTTCCCTCGGGGGCCCAGTCCTCTGTTCTCGACGCTAGCTCGCTAATGCGGGAAATGGCGAATAGTATGAAAGAAAAGAAAGACTTAACAATTTAGTACCTTCCATCAAATTTACTGCAGAAAATGAAAATAATGGTATGTTACCATTTTTAGATTGCATGATTCATAGACAAGGAAACAAGTTTAAGTTTAGCATATACAGAAAACCCACCAATGTATGCTCATATATCCATTATTACTCATCTCAACATAACAGTTAAATTATCATCATTTCAATCTATGTTCCTAAGGGCACTACGTATTTGCAGTCCAGAGTTATTTGATGATGAGTTTGAGAAGATATATTCTATTGGATCTAAGTTAAAGTACCCTAGATCTTTCATTGATAAATCCCTTTAGTTAGCAAAGAAATCATTTTATAGAGTTGAGCCCAAACCTCCCATTGACACCAAGAATCTTTTAGTTCTCCCTTTTAATAATAATTTCACTTTGCTTCCCATGTTGCTTAAATCCTTTAATGTAAATGTTGCCTTTAGCAACAATGATACTATAAAGAATATCTTAATCAGGAATTCACCAGAAAATTCTCTTGGTTGCATCTATAAAGTTCCTTGTGGAAACTGTGATAAATTTTATGTTGGTCAGACTGGTAAGGATCTTTCTGTTAGACTTAAGCAACATAAATATAGTATAAGAACGGGACAAGAATCAAATGCCTTGTTTAATCATGTTAAAAACTATGATCATTGTATTGACTGGAGTAACGCCATCTCAGTTGTTAACTCTAACTCTATTACCAAGAGAAATATCATTGAATCTTCTATTATTAAATACACAAAGAATAATAATCTTAATATTAGTGATGTTCTGTACAAATTAGATAACTTTATTGTTGATAAGATTTGTAAAATGATAAGTTTATGAACGCTCGTTGTATGTTTTGGACAATCACATGTTTACCAAATGGCTTCCTAGCTTCGTCTCTTCGATGTATATCAACTGACTGTTATATTCCACTCTTGTGTCTCCCCTGATGATGTGATTATTACACGAAAGTGCACTTGGGAACTTTTCGTGTTTCATTTTCCCCGTGGACTCATAGAAATATCTTGATCACGCGCAAAATTGTGATCCTTTCCAATATATATATATATATATATATATATATATATATATATATATATATATATATATATATATATATATATATATATATATTTCTTTTTTTTTTTTTTTTGCTTTGTCGCTGTCTCCCGCGTTTGCGAGGTAGCGCAAGGAAACAGACGAAAGAAATGGCCTAACCCACCCCCATACACATGTATAAACATACGTCCACACACGCAAATATACATACCTACACAGCTTTCCATGGTTTACCCCAGACGCTTCACATGCCTTGATTCAATCCACTGACAGCACGTCAACCCTGGTATACAACATCGCTCCAATTCACTCTATTCCTTGCCCTCCTTTCACCCTCCTGCATGTTCAGGCCCCGATCACACAAAATCTTTTTCACTGCATCTTTCCACCTCCAATTTGGTCTCCCTCTTCTCCTCGTTCCCTCCACCTCCGACACATATATCCTCTTGGTCAATATTTCCTCACTCATTCTCTCCATGTGCCCAAACCATTTCAAAACACCCTCTTCTGCTCTCTCAACCACACTCTTTTTATTACCACACATCTCTCTTACCCTTTCATTACTTACTCGATCAAACCACATCACACCATATATTGTCCTCAAACATCTCATTTCCAACACATCCACCCTCCTCCGCACAACACTATCGATAGCCCACGCCTCACTGCCATATGACATTGTTGGAATCACCGTTCCTTCAAACATACCCATTTTTGCTTTCCGAGATAGCGGTATCGCCTTCCACACATTTTTCAACGCTCCAAGAGCTTTCGCCCCATCCCCCCACCCTATGAATCACTTCCGCTTCCATGGTTCCATCCGCTGCCAGATCCACTCCTAGATATCTAAAGCATTCCATTCCTCCAATTTTTCTCCACTGAAATGCACCTCCCAATTGACTTGTCCAGCAACCCTACTATACCTAATATATATATATATATATATATATATATATATATATATATATATATATATATATATATATATATATATATATATATATATATATATATATATATATATATATATATTTTTTTTTTTTTTTTCAAACTATTCGCCATTTCCCGCGTTAGCGAGGTAGCGTTAAGAACAGAGAGCTGGGCCATTGAGGGAATATCCTCACCTGGCCCCCTTCTCTGTTCCTTCTTTTGGAAAATTAAAAAAAATTGAGAGGGGAGGATTTCCAGCCCCCCGCTCCCTTCCCTTTTAGTCGCCTTCTACGACACGCAGGGAATACGTGGGAAGTATTCTTTCTCCCCTATCCCCAATATATCTTGATACATAGATCTCTCTCAATTTTACTTTACTCAACATCACTCTGGCAGATTCACTGGCCTCAGTTATTTAACATAAGGGTTTGAAATGACTGAGATGTGTACAGATTACATTATACGTTACCATCAGCTTTGTATCATCCTTTTGTGGCCATTCCTGAGAGAGAGTCTTGACCTTGGCCTTCTTCCAGTTTCTAAACAATATCTCAAAGAAAACTGAATAAGATATAATGGGTAACTATAACATTTATGGGTAAATAGGAAAGATAACTGTAACATCCCCCTCCCAAAAGAGACATGAGTCAACCACTAGTTGACTCATGACCAACTGGTATACGAGACAATACATCAGCTATAACTTTATCCTTCCCTCTTATATGTTTAATACTCAAATTATGATCTTGTAACAAAAGACTCCACCTTGTTAAACGTTGCTTTACATTTTTCATCTTAAGCAAAAATACTAGGGGATTGTGATCCATAAACACTTGGATTGGCCTACTTACTCCTCTCAAATATACATCGAAATTATTCAAACTTAAATCAAGGCTACTGTTTCTTTTTCAATAGTACTATAGTTTTTTCTGATAGGACAGAAACTTCTTTGAAAAAAAAGAATTGGAAAATCAATATCATCTTTCTCCTGCATTAAGACTCCACCAACCCCAACCTATATACAGTTTAAATGGTCTATCATAATTTGGAGTAGAAAGTATGGGTGTACATACGAGTTTCTGTTTCAATTTCTTTGACAATAAGTTGGTTAATGGTAAAGCAATGATTGAAAATTTCTTACAAAACCTACGATAATATCCAGCCATACCCAGAAATCTCAATAGTTCTTTCTTATTTGTAGGTGCTGGAAATTTTACTATATTTTCTATCTAGGCAGTGATTGGTTTTACACATCCCTGACCAACAACATAGCCTAGATATTCTACAGTTGCTCTAGCAAATTCACTCTTTACAAGGTTTACTGTCAACTTTGCTTTGTCCAACCTATTAAACACTTCCCTCACTAAATACGAATGTTCTTCCCAAGTTTTTGAATACGATACTATATCATCTGTATATACAGAACAATCTTTAACATCACACAATACTTGATTTACTAATCTTTGGAAAGTACTAACACTGTTTTTCATACCAAAGGACATCACTTTATACAGATACAAACCATCCATAGCTACAAATGCAGAAATTTCCTTTGCGCTTTCAGTCAGAGGTACTGCCCAATACTCTTTCAATAAGTCTAATTTGGTTACAAATTTAGCATCTCCTATCTGATCAATACAAACATCTGCTCTTGGAATAGGATACGAGTCAGCTTTAATCATCGTATTTACCTTTCTGAGATCAGTACAAAATCTGTAGGTAATACCACCAGGTTTGGTAATCAACACAAGGTTCCGTATATATATATATATATATATATATATATATATATATATATATATATATATATATATATATATATATATATATATATATATATATATATCTTTCTTTCTTTTCTTTCAAACTATTCGCCATTTCCCGCATTAGCGAGGTAGCGTTAAGAACAGAGGACTGGGCCTTGAGGGAATACCCTCACCTGGCCCAATTCTCTGTTCCTTCTTTTGGAAAATTAAAGAAAAAAAAAAAAAACGAGAGGGGAGGATTTCCAGCCCCCCGCTCCCTCCCCTTTTAGTCGCCTTCTACGACACGCAGGGAATACGTGGGAAGTATTCTTTCTCCCCTATCCCCAGGGATAATATATATATATATATACGTATATATATTTTATATTTTTATTAATATTTATATTTATTTTGCTTTGTCGCTGTCTCCCGCGTTTGCGATGTAGCGCAAGGAAACAGACGAAAGAAATGGCCCAACCCACCCCCATACACATGTATATACACACACGTCCACACACGCAAATATACGTACTTATACATCTCAATGTACACATATATATACACACACACACACACATACATATATACCCATGCACACAATTCACACTGTCTGCCTTTATTCATTCCCATCGCCACCTCGCCACACATGAAATACCATCCCCCTCCCCCCTCATGTGTGCGTGGTAGCGCTAGGAAAAGACAACAAAGGCCTCATTCGTTCGCACTCAGTCTCCAGCTGTCACGCAATAATGCCCGAAACCACAGCTCCCTTCCCACATCCAGGCCCCACACAGCTTTCCATGGTTTACCCCAGACGCTTCACATGCCCTGATTCAATCCACTGACAGCACGTCAACCCCGGTATACCACATCGATCCAATTCACTCTATTCCTTGCCAGCCTTTTACCCTCTTGCATGTTCAGGCCCCGATCACTCAAAATCTTTTTCACTCCATCTTTCCACCTCTAATTTGGTCTCCCTCTTCTCCTCGTTCCCTCCACCTCTGACACATATATCCTCTTGGTCAATCTTTCCTCACTCATTCTCTCCATGTGCCCAAACCAATTCAAAACACCCTCTTCTGCTCTCTCAACCACGCTCTTTTTATTTCCACACATCTCTCTTACCCTTACATTACTTACTCGATCAAACCACCTCACACCACACATTGTCCTCAAACATCTCATTTCCAGCACATCCACCCTCCTGCGCACAACTCAATCCATAGCCCACACCTCGCAACCATACAACATTGTTGGAACCACTATCCCTTCAAACATACCCATTTTTGCTTTCCGAGATAATGTTCTCGACTTCCACACATTCTTCAAGGCTCCCAGGATTTTCGCCCCCTACCCCACCCTATGATTCACTTCCGCTTCCATGGTTCCATCCGCTGCCAGATTCACTCCCAGATATCTAAATCACTTTACTTCCTCTAGTTTTTCTCCATTCAAACTTACCTCCCAACTGACTTGACCGTCAACCCTACTGTACCTAATAACCTTGCTCTTATTCACATTTACTCTTAACTTTCTTCTTTCACACTCTTTACCAAACTCAGTCACCAGCTTCGGCAGTTTCTCACATGAATCAGCCACCAGCGCTGTATCATCAGCGAACAACTGACTCACTTCCCAAGCTCTCTCATCCACAACAGACTTCATTCTTGCCCCTCTTTCCAAAACTCTTGCATTCACCTCCCTAACAACCCCATCCATAAACAAAGTAAACAACCATGGAGACATCACACACCCTGCCGCAAACCTACATTCACTGAGAACCAATCACTTTCCTCTCTTCCTACACGTACACATGCCTTCCATCCTCGATAAAAACTTTTCACTGCTTCTAACAACTTGCCTCCCGCACCATATATTTTTAATACCTTCCGCAGAGCATTCTATCAACTCCATCATATGCCTTCTCCAGATCCATAAATGCTACATACAAATCCATTTGCTTTTCTAAGTATTTCTCACATACATTTTTCAAAGCAAACACCTGATCCACACATCGTCTACCACTTCTGAAACCACACTGCTCTTCCCCAATCTGATGCTCTGTACATGCCTTCACCCTCTCAATCAATACCCTCCCATATAATTTACCAGGAATACTCAACAAACTTACACCTCTGTAATTTGAGCACTCACTCTTATCCCCTTTGCCTTTGTACAATGGCACAATGCACGCATTCCGCTAATCCTCAGGCACCTCACCATGAGTCATACATACATTAAATAACCTTACCAACCAGTCAACAATACAGTCACCCCCTTTTTTTAATAAATTCCACTGCAATACCATCCAAACCTGCTGCCTTGCCGGCTTTCATCTTCCGCAAAGCTTTTACTACCTCTTCTCTGTTTACTAAATAATTTTCCCTAACCCTCTCACTTTGCACACCACCTCGACCAAAACACCCTATATCTGCTACTCTATCATCAAAGACATTCAACAAACCTTTAAAATACTCACCCCATCTCCTTCTCACATCACCACTACTTGTTATCACCTCCCCATTAGCGCCCTTCACTGAGGTTCCCATTTGCTCCCTTGTCTTACGCACTTTATTTACCTCCTTCCAGAACATCTTTTTATTCTCCCTAAAATTTAATGATACTCTCTCACCCTAACTCTCATTTGCCCTCTTTTTCACCTCTTGCACCTTTCTCTTGACCTCCTGTCTCTTTCTTTTATACATCTCCCACTCAATTTCATTTTTACCCTGCAAAAATCGTCCAAATGCCTCTCTCTTCTTTTTTTTTTTATACTTCGTCGCTGTCTCCCGCGTTTGCGAGGTAGCGCAAGGAAACAGACGAAAGAAATGGCCCAACCCTCCCCATACACATGTACATACACACGTCCACACACGCAAATATACATACCTACACAGCTTTCCATGGTTTACCCCGGACGCTTCACATGCCTTGATTCAATCCACTGACAGCACGTCAATCCCTGTATACCACATCGCTCCAATTCACTCTATTCCTTGCCCTCCTTTCACCCTCCTGCATGTTCAGGCCCCGATCACACAAAATCCTTTTCACTCCATCTTTCCACCTCCAATTTGGTCTCCCTCTTCTCCTCGTTCCCTCCACCTCCGACACATATATCCTCTTGGTCAATCTTTCCTCACTCATTCTCTCCATGTGCCCAAACCATTTCAAAACACCCTCTTCTGCTCTCTCAACCACGCTCTTTTTATTTCCACACATCTCTCTTACCCTTACGTTACTTACTCGATCAAACCACCTCACACCACACATTGTCCTCAAACATCTCATTTCCAGCACATCCATCCTCCTGCGCACAACTCTATCCATAGCCCACGCCTCGCAACCATACAACATTGTTCGAACTACTATTCCTTCAAACATACCCATTTTTGCTTTCCGGGATAATGTTCTCGACTTCCACACATTTTTCAAGGCTCCCAAAATTTTCGCCCCCTCCCCCACCCTATGATTCACTTCCGCTTCCATGGTTCCATCCGCTGACAGATCCACTCCCAGATATCTAAAACACTTCACTTCCTCCAGTTTTTCTCCATTCAAACTCACCTCCCAATTGACTTGACCCTCAACCCTACTGTACCTAATAACCTTGCTCTTATTCACATTTACTCTTAACTTTCTTCTTCCACACACTTTACCAAACTCCGTCACCAGCTTCTGCAGTTTCTCACATGAATCCGACACCAGCGCTGTATCATCAGCGAACAACAACTGACTCACTTCCCAAGCTCTCTCATCCCCAACAGACTTCATACTTGCCCCTCTTTCCGAGACTCTTGCATTTACCTCCCTAACAACCCCATCCATAAACAAATTAAACAACCATGGAGACATCACACACCCCTGCCGCAAACCTACATTCACTGAGAACCAATCACTTTCCTCTCTTCCTACACGTACACATGCCTTACATCCTCGATAAAAATTTTTCACTTCTTCTAACAACTTGCCTCCCACACCATATATTCTTAATACCTTCCACAGAGCATCTCTATCAACTCTATCATATGCCTTCTCCAGATCCATAAATGCTACATACAAATCCATTTGCTTTTCTAAGTATTTCTCACATACATTCTTCAAAGCAAACACCTGATCCACACATCCTCTACCACTTCTGAAACCACACTGCTCTTCCCCAATCTCTTCTCTTTCACTAATAATCTTACTTCTTGATCCCACCACTCAATACCCTTTCTAATCAACCCACCTCCCACGCTTCTCATGCCACAAGCATCTTTTGCGCAATCCATCACTGATTCCCTAAATACATCCAATTCCTACCCCACTCCTCTTACTTCCATTGTTCTCACCTTTTTCCATTCTGTACTCAGTCTCTCCTGGTACTTCCTCACACAAGTCTCCTTCCCAAGCTCATTTACTGTCACCACCCTCTTCACCCCAACATTCACTCTTCTTTTCTGAAAACCCATACGAATCTTCACCTTAGCCTCCACAAGATAATGATCAGACATCCCTCCAGTTGCACCTCCCAGCACATTAACATCCAAAAGTCTCTCTTTTGCGCGCATGTCAATTAACACGTAATCCAATAACGGTCTCTGGCCATCTCTCCTACTTACATACATATATTTATGTATATCTCGCTTTTTAAACCAGGCATTCCCAAAACCAGGCATTCCCAATCACCAGTCCTTTTTCAACACATAAATCTACAAGGTCTTCACCATTTCCATTTAAAACACTGAACACCCCATGCATACCAATTATTCCGTCAACTGCCACATTACTCACCTTTGCATTCAAATCACCCATCACTACAACCCGGTCTCGTGCATCAAAACCACTAACACACTCATTCAGCTGCTCCCAAAACACTTGCCTCTCATGATCTTTCTTCTCATGCCCAGGTGCATATGCACCAATAATCACCCATCTCTCTCCATCAACTTTCAGTTTTACCCATATCAATCGAGAATTTACTTTCTTACATTCTATCACATACTCCCACAACCGTTTCAGGAATAGTGCTACTCCTTCCCTTGCTCTTGTCCTCTCACTAACCCCTGACTTTACTCCCAAGACATTCCCAAACCACTCTTCCCCTTTACCCTTGAGCTTCGTTTCACTCAGAGCCAAAACATCCAGGTTCCTTTCCCCAAACATACTACCAATCTCTCCTTTTTTCACATCTTGGTTACATCCACACACATTTAGATACCCCAATCTGAGTCTACGAGGAGGATGAGCACTCCCCGCGTGACTCCTGTGTCGTAGAAGGCGACTAGAGGGGACGGGAGCGGGGGGCCAGAAATCCTCCCCTCCTTGTATTTATATATATATATATATATATATATATATATATATATATATATATATATATATATATATATATATATATATATATATATATATATATATATATATATATATATATATATATATATATATATATATATATATATATATATATATATTTATGCCCATACACACATAAACATACAAATACATTTCAACATATGTGTACATTTGCATACACACACACACACACACACACACACACACACGCACACACACACACACACACACACACACACACACACACACACACACACACACACATACATACACACACACACACAGACATACATATATATACACGCGCACATATTCATACTTGGTAACGTTCATCCATCCCTGTCGTTATCCTGCCCCACAGGAAACAGCATCACTACCACCCACTTCAACGAGGTAGCGCCAGGAAAACAGGCAAAAAAGGACCTCACTCCTTAACACTTAGTCTCTAGCTGTCATATGTGATGCACTGAAACCATAACTTATCCACATCCAGGCCCAACAGATCTTTCCATAGTTTACCCCAAACGGTTCACATGCCTTGATTCAGTCCATTGACAGGACATCGATTTCGGTATACCACATCGTTCCAATTCACTCTAGTCCCTGCACGCCTCTCACCCTTCTGTTTGTTCAGGCCCTGATCGCTCAAAATCTTTTTCACTCCATCCTTCCACTTTCAATTTGGTCTCCCGCTTCTCTTTGTTCCCTCCACCTCTGACACACACATCCTCTTTGGTTTCAGAAGTGGTAGAGGAGGTGTGGATCAGGTGTTTGCTTTGAAGAATGTATGAGAGAAATACTTAAAAAAACAAATGGATTTGTATATGGCATTTATGGATCTGGAGAAGGCACATGATAGGGGTGATAGAGATGCGTGGTGGAAGGCTTTAAGAGCATATGGTGTAGGAGGTAAGTTGCTAGAAGCAGTGAATTATTTTTACTATGGTTGTTAGGCATGTGGACGAGTAGGAAGAAAGGAAAGTGATTGGTTCCTAGTAAATGTCGGTTTGCAGCAGAAGTGTGTGACGTCTCCATGGTTGTTTAATTTGTTTATGGATGGGGTGGTTAGGGAGGCAAATGCAAGAGTTTTGGATAGAGGGGCGAGTATGCAGTCTGCTGGGATGAGAAGGCCTGGGAAGTGAGTGAGTTGTTGTTCGCCAATGAAACAGCTCCAGTGGCTGATTCGTGTGAAAAACTGCAGAACTTGGTGAGTAAGTTTGGAAAAGTGTGTGAAAAGAGAAAGTTGAGAGTAAATGTGAATAAGAGCAAGGTTATTTGGTTTAGTAGGGTTGAGGAACAAGTTAATTGGGATATAAGTTTGAATGGAAAAAAAATTGGAGGAAGTAAGGTGTTTTAGATATCTGGGAGTAGACTTAGCAGCGGATGGAACTATGGAAGCGGAAGTGAGTCACAGAATTGAGGAGGGGGCGAAGGTTCTGGGAGCGATGAAGAATGTGTGGAAGGCGAGAACATTATCTCGGAGAGCAAAAATGGGTGTTTGAAGGAATAGTAATTCCAACAATTTTACATGGTTTCGAGGCATGAGCTATAGATAGGGTTGTACGGAGGAGGGTGGATGTGCTGGAAATGAAATGTTTGAGGACAATATATGGTGTGAGATGGTTTGATCGAGTAAGTAATGAAAGAGTAAGAAAGATGTATAGAAATATAATGAGTGAGGTTGAGAGAGCGGAAGAGGATGTGTTGAAATGGTTTGGATATATATATATATATATATATATATATATATATATATATATATATATATATATATATATATATATATATATATATATATATATATATATATATATATATATGTATGTATATATAGGTAATATTAAAACATGGAGTAAATAGAACCAGCGTACATAAATTTTGCATGAGACAAGGTACACTAATTTATGTTGAAACACTGTGACACAGCAGCCATAGGTACGATTTGATTCCATGTATCAAAAATGCTATACGAGTCCTTATGGTATCCACCAACGTAGTCTGAACACACGTGTAGGTCGTGGCTGCACGAGTGAAGCAGTTGTTACGGAGCATCAAAAGGTTCGCGCCCCCCGAAGCCTCGAGCTAATTGGCTAGATTGCCGAGTTGCAACACGATAAACAAACGTTAGTCATTGTCTGATTCAAAGTTGCATGCAAGGTGCGTCCCTCATCTCCGTGGGTTGATCTGCACCTTGTAATCAGTGTTGAGGCCAATTTTCTGCAGTTATGTGTTCTTATATGTTGAGGCAGGGTTTGATATGTTAGGTTACGATCTAAACTTTTTGTTTTTCATTTCACAGTAAAACTTTGGTCGCTAATTTTGCTTATAGCGAGCATTGTTTGGGAACACATAAGTCATAATCCTAAGGCCTGGAGGGATTACAGAACTGTCTGTATTGATAAACGAAGACCTACAGATGCAAAGGAATTACTCTTCTTCCACCAGTCTGAATATAAGGCTATGAATCCACGAAATGCAAATCTTTAGTCATGAATCCAAGTTGCAGCCCACTAGCTGCCCTATGTTCCAGTTCGTGACTTCCCCAGTTATCCATCTACGGCCACACTCGTCCACACGGGAGCATCAGCATCATCTCCGCCCCTGAAGCTACTCATTTGCCCCTTGATCACCATCATCTCTCTCCATAACTCCTGCAAGTCCAATAAGCTGCGCTGGTAATACACACACTACCAACCAGCCGGGTATATCAGCTACGCGTTTCTTCATCATTCTCGCGCAACCTCTCCGTTTCTTCCTCCTCTTCAGACAGACATTAAGACTGGCTGGGCCAGCTTAACAAAGAAACATTAATCCCCAGTCCTGTGTAATCGAGCCATCCCTCCGAGCAACAATTCCGGCTAATCACGGGACATATTGATTCCCATTCCGGGTTCCGCTGGAGCCATTGTGTGGTCGCGGCACCCAGACGGCTACGGAGGTGCCCCATTCATCCGGCCAAGCTTGTTTGGCCCCCTCGGATATCCGGATAACGATCACTTTATTTCGTGTATATGTGTATTCAGCAGTCGGAAGTTTTAACATCAAAAACATCGTCGTATTTCTTTGCCTCTGAATACCCAGAGCAATTTGTTGTACGGGAGGATCACAGTTGCCATGTCTTTGAGTAAGTTCGTATAATCATTTCTTCTTGTGGTAAAACACAATCATTGTCGTAACTTCTTACAGGACATAATTTTCCTCTGGAGACAAAATGTGGTGTATTTCCCATCTTTGTTCCAAAACTGGAAGTCTTTCTAGGCTGAAGAAACACTGATTATTTTTTTTTTGTGAGTTTCTCGTTCAGAGAAACAAAAAGTTCTTTTAATATAAATGTTAAGAGCTTGTTTTCTCCTGATCTTTTAGTATTTACTTAAAGAACTGCTTGTTATATGTGTGACCCTGCGTTATACACCAAGGATTTCTATACGATAAAATTGTCTTTTTGTTCCCTAATGGAACCCCACCCTGGTTATTCAGCTTTCTTAATGAATTTCTTTTGTATCTTCGCAACAGATTGCTTTCCGTTATTGAATTTGCAGGACTTTAGATCTCCTCCCGATTGTAGAGTTTTGTTTGCATGTCTAGTGTGATTTATGGATTTATTCAATTCATGCATTCTTTAGTGTTCATTCCATGGTTGCTGGTTACTGCTGTCTGCCCACTTGCAAACACTCATGGTAGCCTAGTTGTATCTTCTTTATATTCCCATTTGCCAACTTTCATTATTAGCTGGTTTTCGTACAGTCTGTTCGTTTGTATTGTATTTCTTTCTGTCTAACTTTATTTGCATGCAGGATCTTCTTTTATTTACAGTCAGATCTCTTTTTCTGATTGATGATCTGCATCGATTCCCCAGTGGATAACATGTTGCAAACTGTTTTGACTGGAGTGGTCATGTTTTCCAGCCTCTCTGATATTGTTTATCATCTATATTGATCCACCAGATGATGTTACTTATTGGGATATTGCCTGTTTACTTGTTCATCTAAATCTATCTCCTCGTATTCTCAGCATTTCATTTTCTTTACGCCTGTTTTCTTTCCTCATTATGTCGTAATGTTATGAATATTGTTTTTCAATATGTCTTGCCTGTAACGTTACTTTCTCATTGTTGTGTCTGTTAAAGATATTTATTTTACAGGTTAGTTTCTTACCGTTATGTCGCATCCGACTGTTGTCCGAATACTATATCATGACTTATTTCCAGCTTCCTGGTTTTCCATATTATTTCTTGTCTCCTTTCCGATCATTTTCTTGGCATCTACTTTCCCTTACGAGTGAACGGCATTACTGTTTTTCCAGGAATCTATATTTGTTCACATACGATCATATAGAAAAGAAAGTATACCAACGCATCAAACCTTAAAAATGCGTGGGTATAAGATATCATTTGGATATGTTAAGGCAATATTCCAGCTGATAACATGGTTATCATTCCAGGCAATCATTATATGTTATCTAAGCATCACTGTATTCAAGAATCTATTAAGGACGTGCTCCTACATTGTCATAGGTCGGTATTTAGAAAATGTGTTTTGATGTTAGACGAAGAGACGGCTATTGCTTACCCCATTGCTGCGTTTCTCCAGGTCTAACCCTGGGCCTTCTTACACCATTACAGCTCATGCTGTTAACACTGCTGCCTATTTCGTCCCCTACATCTCATAACTGCCCCTTTTGGCAACAGTACTAATGTTCTATCACCACCTACTCCTTCCTTGTGGTTCCCGGTAGCTTTTAAGGGCCATTTTGATATCACTGGAAGCCATTCCATTACCAATACCGCCAATTCTATATTCCTGGTCTCTACAGCTACCAACGCCATCTAACCCATTAACACTACTACCTATATCAAGCTACTTATCTGATTTAAGTATTACCTATCCTCACAATATCAATATCCGTCCCATCATCGCTACCGGCGCATTGAACACAGCTACCCTCCTATTTCTACCATCCCTCCTCCCTACCATCCCCTTGCTGCAGTGGTCGCCACCACGTACTTACTCCCCTCAACAAGGCTCGAGTCCCTCCTACTCCTTTCATCTGACCCGGCTAAAACCCATCTCATTACCCATAGCTCCCCCTCCCGCTACACTCATCACCATTCAGAACATGATCTATTTCATCAGCACCACAACCCATCCATTACCTGTAAAGCTTCACCCACTGTTCTATTCTACTATCCTCGCTCTTACTACTACTAGCCTCAGCACCACCGTCCTACCTATCCCCAAGCCGGATGGTAAATGTAGAGCGATGTGGGGGTCACCGTTTTGCCTGGCAATAATGGCCTTACCTATATCGTCGGCTCGCTAATGTTATTGCCACTCACCCTAATTGGGGCGCTTCAATATTCGTCCGGTCATTCGTGTTTGATGTCCGAATTCGTCCGGACTTACGCGTTTGATGTCCGGGTAGAAATCACAGGGCCGACGTGATTAGGGGTTCTTTATTTCTTTCTTTTTCTTTTTTTTCTCTCTAAAGCAGGACGGTCTTATCTTCTCCCCTGTTCTCTTATCATTATGCAATATTATCTTGGAGTGGAAAATCGACCTGCCGTTTCAGAACGACGGAAAATTGCCTGAGGATTTTTCTTTTTTCTCCTTTATACTAGTGAACAATCTACCACACCCCCACACCAGGGGAGAGCTGGTTGCATGAAGAGAAGTGAAAGTCTACCTTTTTTTGCTCAAAATTCATGAAAATTAGCAAATTTTTAATCTGAAGAAAATGAACTTTACTAAATATGCTGATAAGATAAACCTTAAACTCCAAAACTTGTCGAAATGTTTAAAGATTTTGCAAAGAAAATGAAGTCTATTTTTTGGTTGTCAGAATGAACCTGCTTCATGTTCCTAATAAGTCTTGTCAATAGCGATACCCTTGACCATATAATTTTTCTTTAAAACCTTGAAAACGATGCCTTCCAAAAGGCAGCCGTGTTTAACGTCGGTGACTGTGAGAAGCGTAAGCCTGGACTCGAATCCAAAGCAAAGTTGTCGGCTGACAGCTAACTCAACAGTTCATTTTATTCCATTCTTGGCGCTGGTCGAGGGATGGACGCCTGGCGTAGACAGCCCCTTGCTCCAGCCCACTTTAGTCGCCTTCTACGACGTGCAGGGAATACGAATGTAGAATTCTTTCTCTCCTACTCCAAGTATATACATATATATATATATATATATATATATATATATATATATATATATATATATATATATATATATATATATATATATATATATATATATATATATATATATATATATATACACGTATATACAATTATTCATCTACTTATTCATTCATTCATTAATATATTATCAGGATAAGCTTTTCCAAGACAGACAAAAAAAGAAAATGCAAAATATAATCAATCTCCAAAACTGTGTTCTTTGTGTTGTGGTCTCCAGCTCAACACTGAATTACTTTGTGACCGCCGCTGATGACTGTAATAATAACAAGGTGGTCAGCGTATAGTCAGAATGGTAGACAGCATTAAGGAGTCACCAATGAAGAACTTTAAGGCGGATGAAAATGAGGATGACACAGAAGTAGACGACGATATGTTCACAGACAAGCAGACGCACAGTCAAACATACAACACACACACAAACACAAACACAGACTAGACACAAATCCATACCACCCACCCGCATTCATACACCCTAACGCACCCCGACACATAAACACACAGGAACAAAGCCTCAACTAGAAACACTACCACTTCGTAATTAAGCAAGAGGGAAGACTGACTGGCTGCACCAGCAACACTCTGGCCCCGGCCCGCCTAGCGTGTGGTGCAATGGTGCTGCCTCCGGCCAGCCAGCGTGACCCTATGCCTTAACTCATTACAAAGAAGCGTGTAACGCCAGGTAATTAGTCCACTCTCCCTCAGTTAGTACGGCAACACGAGGAGATGCAGGTGAGGGGGAAGGGAAGAGCGCTGACCAGGTGAGGGAGGTAAGAGAGCGGTATAGTTTGGTTGTGGCAAGCTCGGTGGTGAGGGGAGCACAGGAGTCATGGTCACGTTAGTATGTAAAAAGAGCAGTGGGTGCGAGAGGTCCACCCGCCCGCCCCAGCAGGCTAGTGACCCTACTAGCTCCATAATGATAGTGGCCCGCCCTCTCAGCCATAACTATGTCCCGTCCGCCCAGCCAGGCCAGCAGCCCGCTCATCCACCCAGCCAGGCCAGTGACCCGCCCGCCCAGCCGGGCCTGTAGCCCACCCGCCCCAGAAGGCCAGTGGTATGCCCTCCCATGCAAGCGAGTGGCCCGCCTGCCTAGCTAAGCCAGCCACCTACCTGCCTCAACAGTCCAGTGGCACTTCCGTCGCAGCAGGCCAGCGGCCGTCCACCCCAGCAGAGCAGTGGTGCCCAATGCCCTTCGCCGTCATCTGCTGCTGTTTTCCATCCGTATCTACCAATCAGACTCCTACCTTTATCCTGTTCTCCTGATGGTGGTTCATCCATCACCCTCCTATCCTTCTTTTGCTCTATTAGGAGGGAGAGGCTAACACTGGGTTTCCTTCTAAACCCTCCCCTTGCTCCTCTCTTTTTTTTTTCTAATTGGGTGGTTAGGAGGGGAAGAGGAAGGGGTAGGACAGGGAAAGGTACAGTAGAGATATTTAAGCCAGGTTTAAAGTGTACAGGTGCATGATGTAGGTCTCAGAGAAGTGTGTGCATGGTTTGTTGGATACGTATTTGTGATGCATTATCTGATCATCTCTGGCAGATTGGATGAGTGTATGTAGAGATGATTGTTGGTGTAGGGAGTAGAAGCAGCTCATTTCGTTCTATAACGGTAGTAGACTTGATGATATTTATCATAGGATCTCAGATATAGGTAAGGTGGTGCGAGAGAACATGGGCAGGTGCTCCGCAGGTGACACAATTCCTTCTATCCCCTCCTCCTTCTCTCGTCCATAGAGTGATGGTTGATAACCTTTTCTTTCTCCCTCTTCTCTCTGTTCTCTTCCCTGTGGTTCACTCCCTCCCTACACCAACCGTATCTACGCGTTTCTTATTTTTCACACCAATTCTCTCCGCCTTCCCTCGCCCCCTCACAGGTGATTCATACCTTCAGTCCAAGCCGTCCCCCTTCTTTTACCCTCAGTGCGTTGGCTCAATATCTATACCCCCCCTGCCCCTACCTCTCTCTTCGTCCCCCTTGGAGAGTTGTATTCTCCCCTTCCCCCTACTCTCTCTTCCCCTACCTCCCTATTGATGGTGCGTTGTCTCCCTTTGTATAGTCCCGCTGTCTTTCTACGAATGATCTAAACTCTCTTCCTCCTTATTCTTTTGTCATCCAAGTGATGCCTTCCGAACAGTGAGCCCATCTACTCTTACCTTTTACTATTATCTCTTTTCTTCTTTAGTGTTAACCTCACCCTCTAGGCTGTTGCCTCCAACCCTCCTTGTTAAGTTGCTCTCTCTTCTTCCCCTTCATGGTACTAGTTCATACCCTTCTTTTACCCCTTCCTTCACACTGTTGTTGGTGTCGTCCCCCCTCCCAACACAGAGTCCCCATCTGCTTTACTATCCCGTCTTCATCAATATAGATTAGGTCTGTGAGTTACTATTATTATCCTCCGGCAGGTAACCTCGTCATCGACCATCGGGTCTCCTCTTATGTGTGTCCTTTCTATGTACTCCCATATACACTAACCATATTGCCTCTAGTGCCTACTTCGGGAGGATGGCCATTTCATAAATGTGTTGCTGGGGGGAACTAAGTTGAGCATTTAGAAAATTACATCTGTCTTTACGCATGAGCTGAATCCATGGGGCACTCACTTGATGGTTGTTTCACATATGTTTCTGTGTGTGTGTGTGTGTGTGTGTGTGTGTGTGTGTGTGTGTGTGTGTGATTACTATCTGTTTACTACATACGTGTCATTGAGAGAGATTTACATTCGTGATGTCCCATCGCTTAACAATTTTTATTCTAACGAACATTTAGTAATATATTAGTAATTATAAGTAATAATATATATATTAAGAATGTTATATATAAATAAGTATAGATATATAATGAAATTATATTTTTTTTTTAGAATTGTGTTGTTTTGGTTTGTTGTCGACGTTTGTGAGATGTTGCAGAATCATCATGGCGAAATGGCAAGCCTCGCCATAGAAGTTATTAGGCGTCAACAGCATCATATATCATTACTAAACAGTTCATGGTTGATCGACTTCATCTTGATTCAATCCATGAAGGTATGCGATAACATCGCTCCAATGCCATCTGCCTCTTCACCGTGCATTTCATCCCTATCACCAAAATCCTTTCCTCCTCTTTCCACTCCATATTTGTCTCCCTTTTCTTTCTCCCTCTCCTCCGACACTTTCCCTTGGTCTTTCACTCACCTCCCTCCACCAACCACTTCAAAAACTCTCTTTGCTCTCACCAACCCGCTCTTTATCGCCCTCCTCACATATTCACCTTCGTCCAACCGTCCCACTCTAACCCTCATGCTTGCCTCAACTATCATTACCCCATCCTCCTCGCCAACTCTATCCATGCCCCCGCCTGCAGACTTATCAACATGTTGAACCCTATCCTTCAAACTCCCATTTTCCCTTCCGTATATGTCTTAGTTCCCATTTATAGTCCCCTGAATTTTCGCCCGAATGCATCCTAAACTCTATGATCCTCCTTCGCTTCTGGTTCCAATACTGCACTCTCCGATAGTAGCCTCTAAACTACTTACTCTTTTTTCTCATTAAACTCTTCCATTACTTACCCTCACCTCTACTGTACCTAATAACCTTGTAATTCACATTCTCTTACTTCCCTTCTTACCATTACAACCCTTCTCATACTCCTCTTTCCACTGATTGCCGTCCGCTGTACCTCACCAACACAAGCCCATACTGCATTTACCAATCCCTCTCCACAAACTAGTTATACTGCCCTATTTCCAAAATCGCTCTGCATTGACCATCGGTCTCCTCTTATATCCCATCTAAAATTAAACCAACCATGGAACAACACATCCCTCTAGCAACTACTTCGACTGAGAACCATTCATATGTCTCTTCTGCGAGGGAACAATGTTGACATTTGATAAAAATCTGTTCTTTACACTACTGCCCACCAGGCCATCACTTGATGTTACCTTCACATATGTTTCTATCTTATGTTTGCTTCTCCAGATTATGTATGAATCTGTTGCTTTTCTAAGTATTTGTATAATTTGTCAAGATGTGTATATGATGTGTGTCCATTCGTGATTGTACGATTAGCTTTCCTATACTATGCTTGTATAGCATTCACCATTCTGATTCCCTCCTTAATTTAGAATACTCAACACAAACCACTGTAATTTAGCATACTCTTATCCTATATTTTGTAAATATAATATCAGTATTATCCAATCTCAGACTAAATAGTATAAATAAAGGGAATAACACAACAGTCAAAATGGAGAAGATCCCCCTTTTAATACTTCCATGCATCCATCAATGCGCTGCCGGCTTCACTGGCAAAGCTGTGCACTGACACTCTTCCCCTCAATCTATTTTTTTTAATCCCCTAACTGGCACACCATCGAACGAAACACCCTATCTGCCACTCAGTCAAGAATGTTCACAAACCTCAACTATTACTATAACGTATCTCGTAGGATAATAGAATATATGAAATATATAATATAATATACTATTACGTATATATCCCTAGTATCAGTAAAAGGCGAAATAAGTAAATAAAGGGGAGGGGGGGATGGGAGGAAGATCCTCCCACGTCTCCCTTGTTTGTCTTAAAGGGACTTTTTAAGGGCATGACGGAGCTGGAAATCTCCCATTGCAGGTTTTTTTTTTTTTTTTCCCAAAGGACCAAGAGTGCGGTCCGTTAAGGAGTTCCTAATGCCGGGAAATGCATAGTTTAGAAACAGAGGGAAATGGATATATATAATAAAATAATTATATATATATATATATATATATATATATATATATATATATATATATATTTTTTTTTTTTTTTTTTTTTTTTTTTCTTTAGTATACTTTGTCGCTGTCTCTCTCGTTTTGCGAGATAGCGCAAGGAAACAGACGAAACAATGGACCAACCCACCCATATACACATGTATATAAATACACGTCCACACACGCACATATACATACCTCTCCATTTCAACGTATGCATATATATACACACACAGACATACACATGTATACACATGTACATAATTCATACTGTCTGCCCTTTATTCATTCCCGTCGCAACCCTACCACACATGAAATAACAACCTCCTCCCCTCGCATGTGCGCGAGGTAGCGCTAGGAAAAGACAACAAAGGCCACATTCGTTCACACTCAGTCTCTAGCTGTCATGTATAATGCACCGAAACCACAGCTCCCTTTCCACATCCAGGCCCTACAGAATTTTCCATGGCTTACCCCAGACGCTTCACATGCCCAGGTTCAATCCATTGACAGCACATCGACCACGGTATACCACATCATTCCCATTCACTCTATTCCTTGCACGCCTTTCACCCTCCTGCATGATCAGGCACCGAACACTCAAAATCTTTTTCACTCCATCTTTCCACCTGTAATTTGGTCTCCCACTTCTTGTTCCCTCCACCTCTGACATATATCCTCTTTGTCAATCTTTCCTCACTCATTCTCTCCATTTGACCAAACCATTTCAAAACACCCTCTTCTGCTCTCTCGATCACACTCTTTTTATTACCACACATCTCTCTTACCCTTTCATTACTTACTCGATCAAACCACCTCACACCATATATTGTCCTCAAACATCTCATTTCCAGCACATCCACCCTCCTCCGCACAACTCTATCCATAGCCCACACCTCGCAACCATATATCATTGTTGGAACCACTATTCCTTCAAACATACCCATTTTTGCTTCCCAAGATAACGTTCTCGACTTCCACATATTCTTAAACGCGCCCAGAACTTTCGTCCCCTCCCCTCCCCTATGATTTACTTCCGCTTCTATGGTTCCATCCGCTGCCAAATCGACTCCCAGATATCTAAAATACTTCACTTCCTCCAGTTTTCCTCCATTCAAACTTACCTCCCAATTAACTTGTCCCTCAACCCTACTGTACCTAATAGCCTGGCTCTTATTCACATTTACTCTCAGCTTTCTTCTTTCACACACTTTTCCAAACTAGGTCACCAGCTTCTGCAGTTTCTCACCCGAATCAGCCACCAGCGCTGTATCATCAGCGAACAACAAGTGACTCACTTCCCAAGCTCTCTCATCCACAACAGACTGCATTCTTGCCCCTCTCTCTAAAACTCTTGCATTCACCTCCCTAACAACCCCATCCATAAACAAATTAAACAACCATGGAGACATCACGGACCCCTGCCGCAAACCAACATTCACTGAGAACGAATCACTTTCCTCTCTCCTTACACGTACACATGCCTTACATCCTCGATAAAAACTTTTTACTGCTTCTAACAACTTGCCTCCCACACCATATGTTCTTAAAACCTTCCACAGAGCATCTCTATCAACTCTATCATATGCCTTCTTCAGATCCATAAATGCTACATACAAATCCATTTGCTTTTCTAAGTATTTCTCACATACATTCTTCAAAGCAAACACCTAATCCACACTTCCTCTACCACTTCTGAAACCACACTGCTCTTCCCCAGTCTGATGCTCTGTACCTGCCTTCACCCTCTCACTCAATACCCTCTCTGTACATGCCTGCACCCTCTCAATCAATACCCTCCCATATAATTTCCCAGGAATACTCAACAAACTTATACCTCGGTAATTTGAGCACTCACTTTTACCCCCTTTGTACAGTGGCGCTATGCAAGCATTCCGCCAATCCTCAGGCACCTCACCATGAGTCATACATACATTAGATAACCTTACGAACCAGTCAACAATACAGTCACCCCCTCTTTTAATAAATTCCGCTGCAATGCCATCCAAACCCGCTGCCTTGCCGGCTTTCATATTCCGCAAAGCTTTTACAACCTCTGCTCTGTTAACCAAATTATTCTCCCTAACCCTTTCACTTTGCACACCACCTCGACCAAAACACCCTATATCTGCCACGCTATCATCAAACACATTCAACAGACCTTCAAAATACTCATTCCATCTCCTTCTCACATCATCACTACTTGTTATCACCTCCCCATTAGCCTCCTTCACTGATGTTCCCATTTGTTCCCTCGTCTTACGCACTTAATTTACCTCCTTCCAAAACATCTTTTTATTCTCCCTAAAATTTAATGATACTCTCTCACCCCAACTCTCATTTGTCCTCTTTTTTGCCTCTTGCACCTTTCTTTTGACCTCCTGTCTCTTTCTTTTTTACATCTCCCAGTCATTTGCACGATTTCCTTGCAAAAACGTCCAAATGCCTCTCACTTCTTTTTTCCTAATAATCTTACTTCTTCATCTCACCACTCACTACCCTTTCTAATCCGACCACCTACCACGCTTCTCATGCCACAAGCATCTTTTGCACAAGCCATCACTGCTTCCCGAATTACATCCCATTCTTTCCCCACTCCCCTTACGTCCTTTGTTCTCATCTTTTTCCATTCTGTATTCAGTCTCTCCTGGTACTTCCTCACGCAAGTCTCCTTCCCAAGCTCATTTACTCTCACCACTCTCTTCACCCAAACATTCTCTCTTCTTTTTTGAAAACCTCTACAAATCTTTATTTTCGCCTCCACAAGATAATGATCAGACATCCCTCCAGTTGCACCTCTCAGCACATTAACTCTCTTTCGCGCGCCTATCAATTAACACATAATCCAATAACGCTCTCTGGCCATCTCTCCTACTTACATACTAATGTATATGTCTCTTTTTAAACCAGGTATTCCCAGTCACTAGTTCTTTATCAGCACATATATCTACAAGCTCTTCACCATTTCTATTTACAACACTGAACACCCCATGTACACCAATTATTCCGTCAACTGCCACATTACTCACCTTTACATTCAAATCACCCATCACTATAACCCGGTCTCCTGCATCAAAACTACTAACACACTCACTCAGCTGCTCCCAAAACACTTGCCTCTCATTATCTTTCTTGTTATGCCCAGGTGCATATGCACCAATAATCACCCATCTCTCTCCATCCACTTTCAGTTTTACCCATATCAATCTAGAGTTTACTTTCTTACACTCTATCACATACTCCCACCACTCCTGTTTCAGGGGTAGTGCTACTCCTACCTTGCTCTCGTCCTCTCACTAACCCCTGACTTTAATCCCAAGACATTCCCAAACCACTCTTCCCCTTTACCCTTGAGCTTCGTTTCACTCAGAGCCAAAACATCCAGGTTCCTTTCCCCAAACATACTACCTATCTCTCATTTTTTCATATCTTGGTTACATCCACACACATTTAGACACCCCAATCTGAGCCTTCGAGAGGATGAGCACTCTCCGCGTGACTCCTTCTTCTCTTTCCCCTTTTAGAAAGTTAAAATACAAGAAGGGGAGGGTTTCTAGCCCCCCGCTACCGTCCCCTTTAGTCGCTATCTACGACACGTGAGGAATGCGTGGGAAATATACTTTCTCCCCTATCCCCAGGGATATATATATATATGTATATATATATATATTTATTATTATTTTATTATCCTTTGTCGCTGTCTCCCGCGTTTGCGAGGTAGCGCAAGGAAACAGACGAAAGAAATGGCCCAACCCCCCCCCATACACATGTATATACATACGTCCACACACGCAAATATACATACCTACACAGCTTTCCATGGTTTACCCCAGACGCTTCTCATGCCTTGATTCAATCCACTGACAGCACGTCAACCCCGGTATACCACATCGCTCCAATTCACTCTATTCCTTGCCCTCCTTTCACCCTCCTGCATGTTCAGGCCCCGATCACACAAAATCTTTTTCACTCCATCTTTCCACCTCCAATTTGGTCTCCCTCTTCTCCTTGTTCCCTCCACCTCCGACACATATATCCTCTTGGTCAATCTTTCCTCACTCTCCATGTGCCCAAACCACTTCAAAACACCCTCTTCTGCTCTCTCAACCACGCTCTTTTTATTTCCACACATCTCTCTTACCCTTACGTTACTCACTCGATCAAACCACCTCACACCACACATTGTCCTCAAATATCTCATTTCCAGCACATCCATCCTCCTGCGCACAACTCTATCCATAGCCCACGCCTCGCAACCATACAACATTGTTGGAACCACTATTCCTTCAAACATACCCATTTTTGCTTTCCGAGGTAATGTTCTCGACTTCCACACATTCTTCAAGGCCCCCAGGATTTTCGCCCCCTCCCCCACCCTATGATCCACTTCCGCTTCAATGGTTCCATCCGCTGCCAGATCCACTCCCAGATATCTAAAACACTTCACTTCCTCCAGTTTTTCTCCATTCAAACTCACCTCCCAATTGACTTGACCCTCAACCCTACTATACCTAATAACCTTGCTCTTATTCACATTTACTCTTAACTTTCTTCTTCCACACACTTTTATATATATATTCTTTTTTTTTTTTTTTTTTTTTTTTTATACTTTGTCGCTGTCTCCCGCGTTTGCGAGGTAGCGCAAGGAAACAGACGAAAGAAATGGCCCAACCCCCCCCATACACATGCACATACACACGTCCACACACGCAAAATATACATACCTACACAGCTTTCCATGGTTTACCCCGGACGCTTCACATGCCTTGATTCAATCCACTGACAGCAAGTCAACCCCTGTATACCACATCGCTCCACTTCACTCTATTCCTTGCCCTCCTTTCACCCTCCTGCATGTTCAGGCCCCGATCACACAAAATCCTTTTCACTCCATCCTTCCACCTCCAATTTGGTCTCCCTCTTCTCCTCGTTCCCTCCACCTCCGACACATATATATATATATATATATATATATATATATATATATATATATATATATATATATGCATATATGTATATATATATATATATATATATATATATATATATATATATATATATATATATATATATATATATATATATATATATATATATATATATATATATATATATATATATATATATATATATAAAAAGATTTTGTGTGATCGGGGCCTGAACATGCAGGAGGGTGAAAAGAGGGCAAGGAATAGAGTGAATTGGATCGATGTGGTATACCGGGGTTGACGTGATGTCAGTGGATTGAATCAGGGCATGTGAAGCGTTTGGGGTAAACCATGGAAAGCTGTGTAGGTATGTATATTTGCGTGTGTGGACGTATGTATATACATGTGTATGGGGGTGGGTTGGGCCATTTCTTTCGTCTGTTTCTTTGCGCTACCTCGCAAACGCGGGAGACAGCGACAAAGCAAAAAAAAATATATATATACATATATATATATATATATATATATATATATATATATATATATATATATATATATATATATATATATATATATATATATATATAAATGGATAGATAGATAGATAGATAGATTGATAGACAGATATATACATATAGATATAGATGCATGTATACCGCCATGGTACAATGGCAAAGGGGATAAAGGTGAGTGCTCAAATCACAGAGGTACAAATTTGTTAAGTATTCCTGGGAAATTATATGGGAAAGTTATTGATTTAGAGGGTGAAGGCATGTACAGATCATCAGACTAGGGAAGAGCAGTGTGGTTTCAGAAGTGGTGGAGGCTGTGTGGATCAGGTGTTTGCTTTGAGGGAAGTATGTGAGAAATACTTAGAAAAACAAATGGACTTGTATGTAGCATTTATGGACCTGGAGAAGACATATGATAAACTTGATAGAGATGCTCTGTGGAAGGTATTAAGAGTATATGGTTCGGGAAGCAAGTTGCCAGAAGCAGTGAAAAGTTTTTATCGCGGATGTAGGGCATGTGCACTAGTAGGAAGAGAGGAAAGTGATTTGTTCCCAGTGAATGTTGGTTTGCGGCAGGGGTGCGTGATGTTTCCATGGTTGTTTAATTTGCTTATGGATGGGGTTGTAGGGAGAGAGGGCCAAGTATGCAACTGTTGTGGATGAGAGGCCTTGGGAAATGATTCAGTTGATGTTCGCTGATGATACAGCGCTGGTGGCTGATTCGGGTGAAAAACTGCAGAAGCTGGTGACTGAGTTTGGAAAAGTGTGTGAAAGAAGAAAGCTGTGAGTAAATGTGAATAAGAGCAAGGTTATTAGGTACAGCAGGGTTGAGGGACAAGTCAATTGGGAGGTAAGTTTGGATGGAGAAAAACTGGAGAAAGTGAAGCGTTTTAGATATTTGGGAGTGGATTTGGCAGTAGATGGAACCATGGAAACGGAAGTGAGTCACAGAGTTTGGGAGGGGGCGAAAGTTCTGGGAGCGTTGAAGAATGTGTGGAAGACGAAAACATTATCTCGGAAAGCAAAAATGGGTATGTTTGAAGGAATAGTGGTTCCAACAATGTAATATGGTTGCGAGGCGTGGGCTATAGATAGGGTTGTGCGGAGGAGGGTGAATGTGTTGGAAATGAGATGTTTGAGGACATGTGGTGTGAGGTGGTTTGATCGAGTAAGTAATGAGACCAAATTGGGGGTGGAAGGATGGAGTGAAAAAGATTTTGAGCGATCGTGGCCTGAACATGCAGGAGGGTGAAAGACGTACGAGGAATAAATTGAATTGGAACGATGTGGTATACCGGGGTCGACGTGCTGTCAATGGATTGAACCAGGTCATCTGAAGCGTCTGGGGCAAACCATGGAATGTTTTTTGGGTCCTGGATATGGAAAGGGAGCTGTGGTTTCGGTGCATTATACATGACTGCTAGAGACTAAGTGTGGACGAATGTTACCTTTGTCTTTTCTTAACGCTGTCTAGCGCGCGTGCAGGGAGAGGGGGGGGAGTCATTTCAAGTTTGGTGTGGTGGCGACGGAAATGAATAAAGGCAGCAAGTATGAATTATGTACATGTGTATATATGTATGTGTCTCTGCATGTGTATATATGTATACGTTGAAATGTATAGGTATGTATGTGTGTGTGTGGATGTGTATGTATATACATGTGCATGTGGGTGGGTTGGGCCATTCTTTCGTCTGTTTCCTTGCGCTACCTGGCTAACGCGGGAGACAGCGACAAAGTATAATATATATATATATATATATATATATATATATATATATATATATATATATATATATATATATATATATATATATATTTATTTTTTTTTTTTTTTTTTTTTTTTTTTATACTTTGTCGCTGTCTCCCGCGTTTGCGAGGTAGCGCAAGGAAACAGACGAAAGAAATGGCCCAACCCCCCCCCCCATACACATGTACATACACACGTCCACACACGCAAATATACATACCTACACAGCTTTCCATGGTTTACCCCAGACGCTTCACATGCCTTGATTCACTCCACTGACAGCACGTCAACCCCTGTATACCACATCGCTCCAATTCACTCTATTCCTTGCCCTCCTTTCACCCTCCTGCATGTTCAGGCCCCGATCACACAAAATCTTTTTCACTCCATCTTTCCACCTCCAATTTGGTCTCCCTCTTCTCCTCGTTCCCTCCACCTCCGACACATATATCCTCTTGGTCAATCTTTCCTCACTCATTCTCTCCATGTGCCCAAACCATTTCAAAACACCCTCTTCTGCTCTCTCAACCACGCTCTTTTTATTTCCACACATCTCTCTTACCCTTACGTTACTTACTCGATCAAACCACCTCACACCACACATTGTCCTCAAACATCTCATTTCCAGCACATCCATCCTCCTGCGCACAACTCTATCCATAGCCCACGCCTCGCAACCATACAACATTGTTGGAACCACTATTCCTTCAAACATACCCATTTTTGCTTTCCGAGGTAATGTTCTCGACTTCCACACATTCTTCAAGGCCCCCAGGATTTTCGCCCCCTCCCCCACCCTATGATCCACTTCCGCTTCAATGGTTCCATCCGCTGACAGATCCACTCCCAGATATCTAAAACACTTCACTTCCTCCAGTTTTTCTCCATTCAAACTCACCTCCCAATTGACTTGACCCTCAACCCTACTATACCTAATAACCTTGCTCTTATTCACATTTACTCTTAACTTTCTTCTTCCACACACTTTTATATATATATTCTTTTTTTTTTTTTTTTTTTTTTTTATACTTTGTCGCTGTCTCCCGCGTTTGCGAGGTAGCGCAAGGTAAACAGACGAAAGAAATGGCCCAACCCCCCCATACACATGCACATTACTCACGTCCACACACGCAAAATATACATACCTACACAGCTTTCCATGGTTTACCCCGGACGCTTCACATGCCTTGATTCAATCCACTGACAGCAAGTCAACCCCTGTATACCACATCGCTCCACTTCACTCTATTCCTTGCCCTCCTTTCACCCTCCTGCATGTTCAGGCCCCGATCACACAAAATCCTTTTCACTCCATCCTTCCACCTCCAATTTGGTCTCCCTCTTCTCCTCGTTCCCTCCACCTCCGACACATATATATATATATATATATATTATATATATATATATATTATATATATATATATATGCATATATGTATATTATATATATATATATATATATATATATATATATATATTATATATATATATATATATTATATATATATATTTTATATATATATTATATATATAATTTATATATATATATATATATAAAAGATTTTTGTGTGATCGGGGCCTGAACATGCAGGAGGGTGAAAAGAGGGCAAGGAATAGAGTGAATTGGATCGATGTGGTTATACCGGGGTTGACGTGCTGTCAGTGGATTGAATCAGGGCATGTGAAGCGTTTGGGGTAAACCATGGAAAGCTGTGTAGGTATGTATATTTGCGTGTGTGGACGTATGTATATACATGTGTATGGGGGTGGGTTGGGCCATTTCTTTCGTCTGTTTCCTTGCGCTACCTCGCAAACGCGGGAGACAGCGACAAAGCAAAAAAAAAAAAAATATATATATATATATATATATATATATATATATATATATATATATATATATATATATATATATATATATATATATATATATATATATAAATGGATAGATAGATAGATAGATAGAGTGATAGACAGATATATACATATAGATATAGATGCATGTATACCGCCATGGTACAATGGCAAAGGGGATAAAGGTGAGTGCTCATATCACAGAGGTACAAATTTGTTGAGTATTCCTGGGAAATTATATGGGAAAGTTATTGATTGAGAGGGTGAAGGCATGTACAGATCATCAGACT
>NC_092236.1:22701305-22723805 GCF_036320965.1 Panulirus ornatus
TCCTTTACTAATTACTTTTTCGAAAACCTTTTTGAAGTCTGAGTATATAATGTATGAATGCGTTTTTGAATCTCAGATATGTATATATGACCAAAGAACTCTACCGAATACGTTGTACGGGATCTCTTACCAGGGAACCAATATTGATTTTCTGTTATTAGTTTATCGTCTGATAAAAAAGCAGCAATTTTATCTCGTTATTGTTTCCAAAATTTTACCTAGATTCGGAGAAATCCTAATAGGTTGATAATTTGAAGCGCATTTTCTCTCTCCTTTTTCGTAGTGTTACATTTTTAGCTTCCAGTCATCCGGCACTTTTCCTTCCTGCAGCGATTTGTTGGATATCTGAATGATCGCAAATCCTATTTGCTCGGGGAGTGTGGTGAAAGGGGAATATGGTGAGGGTGAGAGTGGTGAGGAGGAGTGTAGTGAAGGGGGAATATGGTAAGGGAGACTGTGGTGAGATAGGAGTGTGGTGAGGGACAGAATGGGAATTAGGAGTGAAGTTAGTGATGATGTAATGAGGGAAAAGTGACGGGAAGGAGGTGTGGAGTATAGTTAGAGGGAGTGTGGTGAGGGAAAGTGTAGTAAAGGGAAGGGACCGACCAAAGAGAATGAAAGAGGAAGTGAGTGGTAGAAAGTATGTTTATAGGTTTATTTGGTCAAGTGAGAGGGGCTAGGAAAATGGGAGAGGAAGGTGATTCAGAAAGATGAAGGAATCATGATGGTGATACAGGAGAGTGTAAACCCAAGGGTAAGGGGCGTTGTGAGATGATACCTAAACACAGGGAAAGGAAGGGTTTACAGTCCAAAGTCCCCTCACACCTTCTATTGTTGGTCCAGCACACTGAAGACAATTCTGTTCTTATTGGACCGTGAGGTGGATCACATCAAAAGTGACACACAAAATAGCTAAATCTGGGCAAAAGTCACCTGGATATTTACGTAGAGTCTCGAGATTAGACACATACAAACTCCAGTTTGATTCAGTATATATAGCTCAACAAGCCTGATAGCAAGGATCCAAGCTATTCTTTGTGAAGGGGGAGGAAGTGGTGACAGGAAGCAAAAGGGGTATAAGAGAGAAAAGCGTGAGTGGTAGAGAGAAGAAAGTCTATAAAGGAACAGATTATTTGGCAGAGTTGTGTTGAAAGCGGTCCGGCTTATAGACTATCCCACGTTAACTTCCAGACTTAACCCCCTTGCTGTACGCCGCAATGTTGGTTCAATTTCCCTCTTCTATATAGGTATTGTTTTGGCTTTTGCTCCCAAGAGTTGGCTGCTCGTGTGCCCCCACCGCTAGCTAGACCACGCAATACTGGGCAAGCTGCTCCATCACATGATTATTGTGTGGCCATAGGCAACTCAAGAGTGGACGGTTCTGATAACTGCTTCTCTCTCTCTCCCTCTACATGCTGAAGCTTTGGAGCTCTCTACCTTCTCGTGTCTTTCACAATAACTATGACCTAGTACATCTCAAAAGACAGTCCTTTCTCCTTCTCAAAATTCGTAATAACTTTCCCTTGTCTTTCCTTTTCTGTTTTATCATTCACTATTTCAATGAAGGCCCGGCCTTGATGTGGACTTTTGACGTGACTGGAGCCTCCAACATAAAACCAAATAATAACAAACAAACATGGGAGTTCATGGGAATGACAGTTAACAGGAGTCCTGGTGGTGGTTATCTGCTGGAGGACAGAAGTATTGCCTTGATACCATAATCTTCTTTATGGTAGTGAGAGGATAGTGTTAAGCGGGGGCGTATGGTTAGGGGGCGTAGGAATACATTACTGGACGTGGCGCGCTAAGGAAAGAGGATATAGTGAGAGGTAAGAGAATAAGGTGTAGGAGGGGAGGTGGCGGCGAGGGGAAAGATGGAAAGAGGGGAAAGGGTGATAACATTGGGAAGGGACCGTGCACGATACGGAGGAGCGTGATGGGAAGTGATGTGATCAGGGAAAGGAGGCGTGGCGAGAGGATGGGAGGCGGTGTGGTAAGGTGGAAAAATTCAGTGCGGGACTGCAGGCATGGCGAGGGAGAGGTCAGCGTTATGAGGGGGAGGTCAGTGTGGTGAGGGGAGGGAAGCGTGGTGAGGGAGACTTGCGTGGTAAGAGAGAAGAGGCAAGAGAAAGGGTGAATGTAGTAAGGAGGTGGTGCGGAGGAGTGTAAGCGGTAATTGAGTGCGAATAGTGGTGAGTGGGCGTGGTAAGAGAAGGAACACTGAGAGGGGTGATGATGTCTAAATGGTAAGGCGTGGTAAGAGGGGAACAAATAGTGTGGTCATTATAAATAACGTTTGACGGAGAGGAGAGTGTCGGGGTTTGGGGGGGGGGTGAAAATAAGGGACTTAGTGAGGGGGAGGGAGCATGATAGAGGAAGAGGGACGGTATAGTTGTATGAGTGGGGTAATGGGAGGAAACTTGGTGAGGGGAAGGTATTTAGAGGAAAGGGAAGGCTACGGGTGACAGATGACGGTATGAAAATGGGTTACAAATGTCAAGAAGGGGCATGTAAGACAGGATGGTGAAAAGAGAGGGTTATATTATGAGGGAAGGGGCTGGATGACACACGGCTAGGGCAGTGAGTGGGGGCGGTTGCTTCGGTTATGAGGAGGGTGCCCGGTGATGAGGGCGGAGCGTAGTGAGTGGGTAAGGGGGAGTGAGAATGGTAAAAGGAGAGGGGGCGGTAGGAAAACGTGTGTGAGGAAGGGTGGAGGATAGTTAATGGAAGGAGCACGGCTGGGGAGAGGAGGTTGTGAACGGGAGTGAAAATGGGAAAATGATGAACACGGTGAGAGACGACGGTTGCGTGAGGGGAGTCACTGCCGTGTGAGGGAAGTTACTGCTATGTGAAGGTAGTCACTGCTGTGTGATGGGAATCACTGTTGTGTGAGGGGAATCACTCCTGTGTGACGGGAGTCATTGATCTGTACTGGAAATCACTGGTGTGTAAGAAGAGACACTGCTGTGTCATATGAGTCACCGTTGTGTAAGGAGAGTCACTGATGTGTGAGGGGAATCTCTCATGAGTAAGGGAAATTATCTTGCTGCGCAAGATTCATTAGAAAGTGGAGAGGCTCATTGCAGTTTGGAGGGAGAAATGAAAACGAAGGAGGGAGAATGAAAAGAAGCAATATATTGGGCAGTCAGTGCCTGGGGAAAGGCTATGGGAAAGCTGGAGAGCCAGTGAAGGAAAGCTGAATGTTGAAAGATTAACCGGATGGACAGCTCAGTGAGGGGACGAGATGAGTGGTGCAGCTATGTGGGGGAAGGTTGATGAGGTGGATGGTTGAGGCATGTGGGGAAGGCTGCAGATGGAGAAGTTCGATGTGGTGGGTGGTGGAAGCAGGTTTGATGGGATGGATGGTGATAGCATGTGAGCAAGGTTGATGAGGTGGATGGTGATAGCATGTGGGGAAGGTTGATGAGGTGATAGCATGTGAGGAAGGTTGATGAGGTGGATGGTGATAGCATGTGGGGAAGGTTGATGAGGTGGATGGTAATAGCATGTGGGGAAAGCATGAGGGATGGGGGATGGTTGATGAGGTGATCAAAGTTAAGGAGCATAGTCTAATTTTGGCCTCAGGTTGGATATCAACAGCCTGTTAAACATTTCTTTATCCATTTACTTGAAAACTGTTCTAATATTTGCCAACAGACAGTTTGTATCCTCAGCTATTCTCCTAATGTGGGACGATGTCTGCTCCCAAGTCCTTCTCACACACAGAATCCTGAAGCTTATATTCTCCTAGATAATATTCATATTGACGTCTTCGTTTACTTTGTCATATCCTCATTCCTTAACAGTCGCTCGCTTTCAATTCCATCAATTATATATCAGACCAACTTTGGAGTCTATTTGGTTTCCCTTGTAAGTTGGCAAAGCCCTCCTCATTTTTCACATGCCTCATGGCTTTCTCATCGTCTGCCAACGTGTTCAGGGAGGAGTACATACCTTCAAGCAAGACATTTTCATAAATCAAGAAGAATAATGGTCCCTGAACAGAATCCTGGGCACTCCACTGGTCACCTCGACCCAATTCTGGAAGGTTCCTCTGACATGTGTCCTTTGTTTTCCCTTCACAGGGAAAATATGGCCATCAACGAAGTCTCCTTATTACTGCCTCTTGATTCAGCTTCTTAATCAACCTCCGTTGAAGTGTAACGTCAAATTCTTTCTGGCAATCAAGATACAACAATCCACCCAGCTTACCCATGTGTCTAAGACGAAGAACACTCCCGTAGAACTCTAAGAGATTTGTTACATATGATCATGTTTTGCTTCACTTAAGTGATTTCTCCTCTTTAAAAAGTCATCCATTGGTTTTCTAATTAACTTTTCCAGAACCTTAGAGACCACACTCCTCAAAATTCTTACATCCGGTTACTATGATGTTTGCAAACGCATCTCTCAGTTCTTTGAGGTTTTTGATGACACTGAAGACATAGGCTCATGCCATCATACGAAAACGTTTCTGTACCTCATGTGTTATCTTTATTAGGCTTATCTTCATCATGAACGGCTAAGCCTTCAAGGACATGTATCAGTTCACGCTTGCCTGCACAAGAAATAGGGGAGCCAACACTAATCATTAGAGTGAGATTGATTGCTGTAAATTCATGATGTTTTATCATGTCTCAACAGATCATGTCTCCGTGGTCAGTAAGGCGACTGGATTTTGTCTTTCATTGCAATTTTTTTTTTTTTTGCATTTTCTAATTTCAGGACTTTGCGTGCCTATTCACAGGTGAAAAATTTGACTCTGTTCGTGCGGTTTAACAGGTTTGTAGCTCCACAAGTGCGTTGTTCAGCAAAGTATTCACGTGTTCGCTGCTTACGATCACCCATGTTCAGTACGTCATCTTCAGTATGCTCTGGCATCGTCATAATGTTGTACATCCTCGGTGAGGTGTCAGAAAATGGATTACAGAACTGTAACACCGTCGACATCACCTAGCTGTACTTTCCAAGTCAAGGTTCTCATTGTTATCATCATTCTCAGCGACTTGATGGGCTGGATTGTTTCTTTCTGAAGAGAAAATAAGGCGTTTATTTCTGGTATGTGTGGCATCTTGCGAGTGAGAACCTTGAGGGAGGAGCCTACCGCTTGGTCTTCATATCAAGATGGTCGCCTTCTCTCTGCGATTGGTCAGATTTGAGATGTCCCTTGTAGCACATTTGTGAGAGTTCTCTACACCACTCTGGATATGAGCCTGATCCTTTACCAACATGTACCATTGAGTGTGCCGTGAAGTCTTATTCTCATTGAGAACGGCTTTTAACTAGCTGATGGAAAGTTAACGTTTCCAAGCTCTGCTATTTTGTATAAGCTACTTAGAAATGTTTCATATGATGAACTATTAAGATTGACAAGACTAGGGTCAACAAGATGCTCTGATTTTTTTTTTCTAATTAAAACAAACAGATCAAAACTTGTGTATTTTCTCTTAGCTGGAGGGTTTTCTATGAATTTGATTGCTTCATCATTACCTGTGCAGACCTCGAAACATACGATGCAACCAAAAGTATAAAACAACGTCACCACCACTATAAGCAAATGCGTTAATTCGCTGTTACACATACGATATAAACATACCACAACTACATACGAATACAACTATATACAAATAAAACTACATACAAATACCGTCAAGGCTGAGGTAAATGAAAATGCACAATGTTCACAATCACAACTGCTGTGCCACAACCACATGAAACCCCTGCTACTGTCTAAATAAATATACAATTAAATATGCTTGTTTAATTGGATACTGCACACAAAAGAGAAATGCGTAACGCTTTTAAAATGATCATTTAATGTGAAGTGGGCGTAGAGATATGATACAGAATATAGAAAAATGACGTCTACATTTTGAATTTCAAAATGGTCACCAGAGGGTTGTTCGAAAAAATGAAATAAACCTTAGCGCTGTCATGTAGTATATAGGGATTGAAAAAAAGAATAAAACGAAAAAATTACTCAAATTGCTACATGACATCATGTACCTGGAGGGTAAAAGTTTGTAGAGGCCTCAGGAAGAGGAAATGAGTGGAGTAGGAAGAGTTTGGAGAAGGGATCTGTGTGAAAAGATACCAGGAGAGAGTAATTGTAAAATGGCAGAAGGTGAGAGTAAACGAAACTATAGCGGGTGGGTGAGGAATGGGAGGTATTTAGAGAAGCAGTGCTTACATGTATGAGAGAAGTGCTCGGTATGAAGAATGTTGGATGTGGGCGAGTGAGAAAGGGTAGTGAATGGCGAGTTGAGGAGGCTGAGTCGTTAGTGAAAGAGGAAAGAGAGGTTTATCGGTATTACCGGCAGGGAAGGAGTACGAGTGACTGGAAGATGTACAAGAGGAAGCAGCGGGATATCAAGACAGAAGCTGAAAAGAGAATATCAACAAAGTTCAGTGAGAATGATAAACTATTTTGGAAAGATGAAAATAGTGTAAGAAGAACAAAGAAACAAATGAAAGCAATAATGAAAAATGCTGCTGGTTAAGTAGTAACAGGCAACAAGGAGGTGAAGAGAAGATAGAGTGAGTATTTTGAAGGACTGTTGAATGTGTTAGATGAAAGGGTGGCAGATGTTGGGGTATCTTAGACTTTCAAGTATGTGAAGCGAGTCATGAATAGTACTTCCGTTAAAAGAGAAGAGGTGGTAAATGTCTTGCGTCAGATAAAATGTGACAAAGCTGCTGGAGTGGATGGGATTTTAGCTGAAATGCCAAAGGAAGGGGGTGACATTGACGTAAAATGGTTAGTTACGAGTTTTAGTGCATGAGTGACTCAAGGTGAGATGCCAAAGGATTAGCTGAATGCCTGTAAAGCACCATTGTATGAAAGTGAGAGAGACAAAAGTGAATGTTCAATTTACTGATGTATAGGTTTCTTAGGTGTATTTGGTAAGTTATATGGGAGAATGGAAATTTGAGGGTGAAGAAATGTACAGAGATCAGATCGGGGTTGAACGCTATGGCTTCAGGAGAGCTAAAGGACGTATGGATCAAGTGTCTCCTCTGAATATTCTGTTTGAAAAATACTGACAGAAAGAAAAAGATTCGCATGTGGCATTTGTGGATCTGGTGAAAGTGCAAGATAGGAGTGACAGAGATGCTTTGTAGGGGATGTACCGAATACATAGTGTTGGAGGACAACTACATGAAGCAGTTAGGAGTTTTTGGTAAGCGGGTAAAGCGTGTGTGCGAACGGGAAGGAAGAAGGTCTGCGGTTCCAAGTGAAGGTAGGTTTCCGACAAGGGTGTGTGATATTAATATGACTATCTAATCTGTTTATAGATGAAGTTGTGAAAAGAATGGTGCGAGAGTTTCTGGGAAGAGGAGTGAGTCTGCATTCTGTTGGGCGTAGGGGAAGGGGAAATCGGGATATGAGTCAGTTGCATTTTCCTGATGACTCAGCTCTGGTGGCAGACGTGAGTGAGGAACTGCAGAGTGTCTAAGTTTAGAAGAGTGTGTTTGAGGGAAAAGGGGACGAAGAGGCAGGTCGGCTGGAGTGTGAGTTCGAATGAAGTGCACCTGGAGAAGTGGAATACTTTTGATACCTGGAGTGAACAAGACAGCGGATGGAACCATGAGAGCTGAAGTACGCCAAAAGGTGGATGAGGAGGTTAAGATGCTAAGTCCTGACGGTATTGCACTGACACGGAACAAGAACCTTATTTAGAAAAATGCAGTTGTGGGCGGATGTGTTTCAATAAAATGCTTGAAGAGATTGTATGGTGTGAGCAGGGCTGATCGAGTAAGAAATGATTGTGTGTGAGAGAGGCGTGGTAGTAAGGAAAATGAATATGAGGGGGTTGAAGTGGCTTAGCTGAAATGAATTGGAAATATGAAGAGTCTGGTATGCAGGGAGCGAGCGACGCAGTGACAGCGGGCTAAACCAAGACATATGAAAAAGTGTGGGGCCTGGTGGTTGATAGAGAGCTCCAGCTTCGGTGTTTTGAATATGACAGCTGGAGGGTGGATGTGAGCAAGCGAATACGTTCTATGTTTCTGGCGTCACCTCATATAGCTATCTACCTATCTATCTGTCTATCTATCTATCTGTCCATCTATCTATCTGTCCATCTATCTATCTATCTATCTATTTATCTATCTAACTATCTATATCTATATATATATATATTTTTTTTTTTTTTTTTTTTTTTATACTTTGTCGCTGTCTCCCGCGTTTGCGAGGTAGCGCGAGGAAACAGACGAAAGAAATGGCCCAACCCCCATACACACGTACATACACACGTCCACACACGCAAATATACATACCTACACAGCTTTCCATGGTTTACCCCAGACGCTTCACATGCCTTGATTCAATCCACTGACAGCACGTCAACCCCTGTATACCACATCGCTCCAATTCACTCTATTCCTTGCCCTCCTTTCACCCTCCTGCATGTTCAGGCCCCGATCACACAAAATCTTTTTCACTCCATCTTTCCACCTCCAATTTGGTCTCCCTCTTCTCCTCGTTCCCTCCACCTCCGACACATATATCCTCTTGGTCAATCTTTCCTCACTCATTCTCTCCATGTGCCCAAACCATTTCAAAACACCCTCTTCTGCTCTCTCAACCACGCTCTTTTTATTCCCACACATCTCTCTTACCCTTACGTTACTTACTCGATCAAACCACCTCACACCACACATTGTCCTCAAACATCTCATTTCCAGCACATCCATCCTCCTGCGCACAACTCTATCCATAGCCCACGCCTCGCAACCATACAACATTGTTGGAACCACTATTCCTTCAAACATACCCATTTTTGCTTTCCGAGATAATGTTCTCGACTTCCACACATTTTTCAAGGCTCCCAAAATTTTCGCCCCCTCCCCCACCCTATGATCCACTTCCGCTTCCATGGTTCCATCCGCTGACAGATCCACTCCCAGATATCTAAAACACTTCACTTCCTCCAGTTTTTCTCCATTCAAACTCACCTCCCAATTGACTTGACCCTCAACCCTACTGTACCTAATAACCTTGCTCTTATTCACATTTACTCTTAACTTTCTTCTTCCACACACTTTACCAAACTCAGTCACCAGCTTCTGCAGTTTCTCACATGAATCAGCCACCAGCGCTGTATCATCAGCGAACAACAACTGACTCACTTCCCAAGCTCTCTCATCCCCAACAGACTTCATACTTGCCCCTCTTTCCAGGACTCTTGCATTTACCTCCCTAACAACCCCATCCATAAACAAATTAAACAACCATGGAGACATCACACACCCCTGCCGCAAACCTACATTCACTGAGAACCAATCACTTTCCTCTCTTCCTACACGTACACATGCCTTACATCCTCGATAAAAACTTTTCACTGCTTCTAACAACTTGCCTCCCACACCATATATTCTTAATACCTTCAACAGAGCATCTCTATCAACTCTATCATATGCCTTCTCCAGATCCATAAATGCTACATACAAATCCATTTGCTTTTCTAAGTATTTCTCACATACATTCTTCAAAGCAAACACCTGATCCACACATCCTCTACCACTTCTGAAACCGCACTGCTCTTCCCCAATCTGATGCTCTGTACATGCCTTCACCCTCTCAATCAATACCCTCCCATATAGTTTACCAGGAATACTCAACAAACTTATACCTCTGTAATTTGAGCACTCACTCTTATCCCCTTTGCCTTTGTACAATGGCACTATGCACGCATTCCGCCAATCCTCAGGCACCTCACCATGAGTCATACATACATTAAATAACCTTACCAACCAGTCAACAATACAGTCACCCCCTTTTTTAATAAATTCCACTGCAATACCATCCAAACCTGCTGCCTTGCCGGCTTTCATCCAAAGCTTTTACTATATATATAGATTTATATATATATATATATATGTGTGAGAAATACTTAGAAAAGCAAATGGATTTGTATGTAGCATTTATGGATCTGGAGAAGGCATATGATAGAGTTGATAGAGATGCTCTGTGGAGGGTATTAAGAATATATAGTGTGGGAGGCAAGTTGTTAGAAGCAGTGAAAAGTTTTTATCGAGGATGTAAGGCATGTGTACGTGTAGGAAGAGAGGAAAGTGATTGGTTCTCAGTGAATGTAGGTTTGCGGCAGGGGTGTGTGATGTCTCCATGGTTGTTTAATGTGTTTATGGATGGGGTTGTTAGGGAGGTGAATGCAAGAGTTTTGGAAAGAGGGGCAAGTATGAAGTCTGTTAGGGATGAGAGAGCTTGGGAAGTGAGTCAGTTGTTGTTCGCTGATGATACAGCGTTGGTGGCTGATTCATGTGAGAAACTGCAGAAGCTGGTGACTGAGTTTGGTAAAGTGTGTGAAAGAAGAAAGTTAAGAGTAAATGTGAATAAGAGCAAGGTTATTAGGTACAGTAGGGTTGAGGGTCAAGTCAATTGGGAGGTGTGTTTGAATGGAGAAAAACTGGAGGAAGTGAAGTGTTTTAGATATCTGGGAGTGGATCTGGCAGCGGATGGAACCATTGAAGCGGAAGTGGATCATAGGGTAGGGGAGGGGGCGAAAATTCTGGGAGCCTTGAAGAATGTGTGGAAGTCGAGAACATTATCTCGGAAAGCAAAAATGGGTATGTTTGAAGGAATAGTGGTTCCAACAATGTTGTATGGTTGCGAGGCGTGGGACTATGGATAGAGTTGTGCGCAGGAGGATGGATGTGCTGGAAATGAGATGTTTGAGGACAATGTGTGGTGTGAGGTGGTTTGATCGAGTAAGTAACGTAAGGGTAAGAGAGATGTGTGGAAAAAAAAAGGAGCGTGGTTGAGAGAGCAGAAGAGGGTGTTTTGAAATGGTTTGGGCACATGGAGAGAATGAGTGAGGAAAGATTGACCAAGAGGATATATGTGTCGGAGGTGGAGGGAACGAGGAGAAGAGGGAGACCAAATTGGAGGTGGAAAGATGGAGTGAAAAAGATTTTTTGTGATCGGGGCCTGAACATGCAGGAGGGTGAAAGGAGGGCAAGAATAGAGTGAATTGGAGCGATGTGGTATACCGGGGTTGACGTGCTGTCAGTGGATTGAACCAAGGCATGTGAAGCGTCTGGGGTAAACCATGGAAAGCTGTGTAGGTATGTATATTTGCGTGTGTGGACGTATGTATAAACATGTGTATGGGGGGGTTGGGCCATTTCTTTCGTCTGTTTTCTTGCGCTACCTCGCAAACGCGGGAGACCGCGACAAAGCAAAAAAAAAAAGAGAAAAAAAAAATATATATATATATATATATATATATATATATATATATATATATATATATATATATATATGTATATATATATATATATATATATATATATATATATATATATATATATATATATATATATATATATATATATATATATATATATATATATATATATATATATATATATATATATATATATATATGGGCCTTTTTTGGAATATCCTCACCTGGCCCCCTCTGTTCCTTCTTTTGGAAAATTAAAAAAAAAACGAGAGGGGATTATTTCCAGCCCCCCGCTCCGTCCCCTTTTAGTCGCCTTCTATGACACGCAGGGAATACGTGGGAAGCATTCTTAATCCCCCATCCCCAGGGACATACATATATATATATATATATATATATATATATATATATATATATATATATATATATATATATATATATATATATATATATATATATATATATATATACGTATTTCTATTTCCCTGTTACATCATTTCCTATCATCTCATATATTGGATCTCCTTCACATTCATACGTTTTCTGGCGAGGTTCATCTATCATGTTAAATAGATTTCTATGAAATATGCTGCCGCTATTGCGACGACCACTGGAAAGACTGCTGATCCAACAAACTCATCTTATATCTCATGAATCAACGGTTTGAAATTCACACTGTGTTTAGAGCGTAATAATCCCATCTGGAAACATGTAGGAGGAAAATTGTATCAAATCTAGCGTAGCGTGACGTCAGCAGACCAGCCTCAACCAGCAGCAGCAGTGAGGGCGGGGGATAGTTGGGGCGGAGTAGAGGGTGCAGTGAGGAGTCGGGAGATCGTGGATACCATCAGCGTCATGTATGGATTTGTGGGAAGGGGAAATGAAACAAGTCATGCGTAGTCGCATATATATATATATATATATATATATATATATATATATATATATATATATATATATATATATATATATATATATAAATATATATATATATATATATATATATATATATATATATATATATATATATATATATATATATATATATATATATATATATATATATATATATATATATATATATGTATATATATATATATATATATATATATATATATATATATATATATATATATATATATATATATATATATATATATATATATATATATATATATATATATATATATATATATATACATATATATATATATATATATATATATATATATATATATATATATATATATATATATATATATATATATATATATATATATATATTCTTTCTTTCAAACTATTCGCCATTTCCCGCATTAGCAAGGTAGCGTTAGGAACAGAGGACTGGGCCTCTGAGGGAATATCCTCACCTGGCCCCCTTCTCTGCTCCCTCTTTCGGAAAATTAAAAAAAAAATGAGGGGAGGATTTCCAGCCCCCCGCTCCCTCCCCTTTTAGTCGCCTTCTACGACACGCAGGGAATACGTGGGAAGTATTCTTTCTCCCCTATCCCCAGGGATAATATATATATATATATATATATATATATATATATATATATATATATATATATATATATATATATATATTAATCATACTTGATCGCCCTTTCCTGCGTTAGCGAGGTAGCGCCAAGAAACAGACGAAGACAATAGCGACAATAATGATAACAACAATAATAATGATTGTTAAGAATGACAGTCTTGGCAATAATAGCTACAACGGTAGTAATGATAATCAACTGTTTATTTTCCTAACAAAGTGCAGAGAAGATCTACACTATATGAAGAATGGGACTATGACAAGAGGACAGGGTGTCCAACAGACACTCCTCACAGAAATATGATGGACAGTTTTAAATGCTTACAGTGGTTGGACTTGATGCATTTGTAATACTGAACTGCAACCCGGGGTAGAGGGATCTGCGTTGGCAGGTGATGAGGGCGAGGATGGTACCGCAGCCTTCCCCCAAACTGTCGGACGAGGGCCAGATGGTTGGAGGAAGTCGGGAGGACCCGTGTGTTTACTGGAGCCTCTTGACTATGAGAGAAGGACTGAAGATGATCATGCGTGTTCCCCTCACGCATTGCTTCCAGCAACTCCAGTTGTGTAGTGGATAGGAAGGGAGACCAATCGAGTGACGTACAGGGAGGATGGGAAGACTGAAAGCTTTATAGAAGTCCCTGGTTCAGGTGCAGGGAGTAGAAATGCCCTGAGTATTAGCATGTAGCGATAGAAGGCACTGGGAGGGCAAACAACTGGTGGTGTATTGCTGCTGTGAACACTGTGCTTTGGAGGATGTACGTTGCCTGCTCTGATCTCTGCCCCCTCGTCTTCGGCACTGCCTCTGCCACTGACTCCAGACACTGCTCACTTTTATTGCTATTTTCAACTGTTACACTGAATCATGCGGATCATCCAGACAGATCATTCACAACTCATCATACCTTCTTGCTTGCGCAGGGGTACAGGAAGGATCAACAGTACTGATTATAGGCGTTACTTGACACGGCTTGTTTCCGTGAAGGCTGAGGACATGTGTGTGTGTGTGTGTGTGTGTGTGTGTGTGTGTGTGTGTGTGTGTGTGTGTATGTGTGTGTGTGTGTGTGTGTTTCTGTAACTGTGTCTCGAATGAAATTAGGTTTGTTTCTTAAGGATCGTGCTTCTGAAGACAGCCTTGGTCACCTCAGGAGAGTTGTAGGCATCTCAGAACAGTTACAAGCACCTCAGGACAGCTGCAGGCACTTCATGACAACATCAACGGCAGAAATAATGGAAGCATCACAGTATGAACGCGAGGGTGCAGGTACTTTAGAGGTGAAGGGGACAAATATCATATAACAACTGTAATTATTTTTTCTTTCATATATCTGGACAAAACAGTTGCTTAACTTTGTTTTCCTTTGTGTATGGGTCACCAGCCCAGAGAGACATCTCATGTATCTCACTTATCCAATTTCCAATTGAATCACTCCTACATTGCTTAATTCGTTGGTGTTTATTTTTAGATTAAGTTTGAAAGGAATGGAATTTTATAATATTTCCATATCCACATATCTCGACACAGACAGCCCTGCTATGTTTCAATAAATATTTCTTGTTGTAGCGAAGGAAGGGACATGGTTGGCAGGATGAGCAGGAGGGTTGAATTAAAGAGTGAAGGAAGGGGATGGAAGCTGGTCATCCTCCTGTATGCAAATGATGAAGTTCCTCTGGGGGATGGCAACAACAGGCCAGTACACCAGTAAAACAGTTTGGAAGGTGTGCTGAAGGAAAACACTGAATGTGAATGAGAGCAAAGGCATGTCCGTTGTATTTGACATAGGGAAGGAGAAGAGTGAATTCTGTATGTGGACAAAGGTGGGAAAGGTTAAAGTTACACAATGATAAAAGATGAAAACCGCATATGAAAGGTAGATGGAAAAGCACAGGGGAGGGAGTGATGAAGAGCAGGGAGGATAGTAATGGTAAAGGAGGGGAAAAAATGCGGGTTTGTGAGGCGGAAAAGGGTGACGGTAGTGTGTGTGATGGCAACTTACACGAACGTATGACAGTGAGTCGTAGGGGACTTGGGATATTGGGATGGGTAGTGGGGTGGAAGTGTTGGGTAAAATGCGTGGGGATAGGGGTGACGGGGGTGATAGGGAACTGGTCACATAAGGTAGGGATAATGAAGTGTGGGGAGAGAACGTGACAGCAGCAGGTGAAGATATAAACCATGAAGTGTCGAGCTGATGGGGACCTGGCAGAGAATCGATGTGGGGAGATCATCAAGGAGTGGATCTGGATGAGGTGAATGGCATGGAAGGAGGGGACGCCTGAGAAATGGTGGAAGGGCAGAGAGCGTGAGCGTGCGCCCGGGAGAAACCAAGTTATTAAACGAGATATACCATGGGAAGACCTGCTGTTGGCATCAACAGACGGAATACCATATTTGTTTTGCTTATTCTAGTTCATTGATGATTATTCCAGGACCATTTTCTATGAAAGAGTCCTGGTGTTACCCTCTACCTATCTATAGGCTTCTATAGCCCAAGATTGCAGGGAAATTTAGAATCCTTTGGCATGAGATGTTCTTTGACAAAACTTTACTCCCAATAATACAGCCTCACAAAAGATGACTCGCGGTGTAACCTCCAGCAGGCGGAGTTCGGTAACATCCGTCACAACAATAAAACTTCGAGTAAGTAGAAGCATTATTTTGTTTTGAAATATATCAAAATAATGTCTCTCGTTGGGTCACGCCATGTGATAGGCAGAGTCTGAAGGGATGAGAGTTCAGTGTAGTGGTTTCTCGATCTTTGTTGTGGGGGGGAACCTCATGTTGAAGGAAGAGATTTTCCGGTCAGAGGAGAATGGACAGTTCCGCTCCCTGACATCTGAACCTTAGCAAAGGTCAAGGGGTGAATCTAGCAAGACTGACGGACAAATAATGGGATGACGAGGGAGCGAACTTCAGATTCTCACTGACCCAAGATGAGGTCAGCGCTTTTTATGACGTCCTCTGCGGCTTGGGTAGCTCTAGTGTTGGTACTGTGGGTAACACTGATAGCTCTAGGATTCATGTTCAAGATTCTATTAGGAGGAAAAGGAAAAACGAACAAATTGTGAGAGAATAAACGGGTTGTTTATGCAAGCATGTTCATTTCAGGAACCGTATGGATGAGACAAGTGTTGAGGTACGGCTGAAGAGCTAACTGGACTCTGGTGTCGGATTTGACAATGGCCAGAATCCCCAACTACCTGAATATGATTGTTGGCTATGAGAAGAAACATGGGTACCATTCTAAGGGAATTTATTGGTATTACGGGCGAATTTGTCCTCACTGTGTATTTGGTGCTTCTGTGACCAAGTTTTTGTGACGGAGATGACTGAGTCAGTTTCTATCTTAAATGGTCCTGGATACTAAAGGCCATCACTGGGAGTTATGGCCGACTCAAAGTGTACCTTCAACGATTTTGTGACAAAATTTGTGACTCCCGGGTCAAAAATTGGTGACAAAGGAGCGAAAGTAATTGGGACATAAGTCAACACTAACAATGTTGCTAAGGGAAATGGTGCGTACGAGGAAAACTGACACCTTAAGAACAAATGTCATCCATTTTATAGGCGACATAAGACTCTTTTTTCTCCAAAAACGAAATAACTGTCCCTGGAAACGTAACCTAAGTCATACGAACGTAATCTGTTTCAGAGGAAAAATTTGCTTAGTTTGCAGACAAACATTTAAAGATTGGATGTAAAGCTGGTGAAACTATTACTTTTCTGTGGCCTTTATAGGTGAAATCAAGAGTGGTAATATTTCGTGTGCGTGTGAGCCAGACACCCATTTGTTGTCCCCTTGAACCAGCGTGTGGCAAGGAGGGGTGATGGCTAGTTTCGGAGGTGGTAGTGGGAGCTAGGCCCTTTCTGCTCCCACCTCTCTCTTAGTACCCTGCTTGTTACGAGTCATAACTCCCGCCGTAAATAACTCATCAATATGGCTATAACAGCGAATAGCTCTCAGGAGGACGCTGGCTTGCCCCACGCCCAACGACCTCTTCCTTCACGGCTAGAATATCGACGCATCTGACCGCCCACCTTATACTTCCCCACACATCTGCTCGCAACTCACACTTCGCACTTGCCTTCATGCGCACCTCAGCATCTACCACTACAAATTCTCTTATACCTGATCTCACACCTTTCCTATTAATTTTCACACATGTTGTAAAACATTGGCCTCACATCTGCTTCTACACCTGCTTTAACACTTACTCTCTGACTTGTCCTACGTGTAAACTCATGCCCTCTTTCACATACCCGACCTAACGCTTAACCCTACATACGCCTTACACTTTCCCTTTACCCCTTCACATCTGCTGTCGTACCTTTTCTTATACCTGCTGCTACTATTACCCACACACGTACCTTAATATCATGCCTCACACCAGCCTTTGCGCCGGTCTTCTACTCTGCCCTTGAATCTTCCTGCACATTATTCATGTCAGGTATCAAACCTGACGCTTACCCCCTCCCACACCCTCTCTCAGTCTTGACACCTAAGCCCGTTACTCCTTCCCCAGAAATACCCTTGTACCATATTGTCACATCTACAACACGCCTGTCCTCCCATGTTCTTCAGTGCCCACTGCTACACTCTTTTACACCTGCCCACACATCTTTCACCTTTGCCCTTGTCTCACACTCAGTACCCACCATTGCATTTGCCATTCCAACATCCTCTATACTTGAGCATATTTGATCTCACTTCTATATCATCACATACACCCAAACTATATACATCTTAGGGTTCACCCTTCAGCCCTGCACACAAACCTAGTCATACACCTAAAACACTTAGAACCTGCTTCTGCACCTCGTATTACCACCTATACACACGCCTGTATCTTTCGTTGAGTCGCCTTCATTCTCCTGACATACAATCGTTTGAAGACATTATCACGCATCACGTGGTCTCTATGATGACCAACAGGAACAAAGTCACACTTGAGTCCTCCACTGCTCCAGTTAGAGTCCACTTTTACCCTGCTTGAAATTCCCCTTGACCCCTGGTTTCGAGAGTCCTTGTTTGACATGTCTCAACCTATCCTAGACATCTCAAGCGCGCGCGCACACACACACACACACACACACACACACACACACACACACACACACACACACACACACACACACGTATTTGTGTCTACATGAACATTCGTCTCCATGAAGACCCAGATTCCTCCAGATTATCTATATAAATAAAATTCCTCGTTATTAGCGCTTAACCTTCTCTGACACGTCCATGTCTCACTGCTTCATGAACCATCATGGTTGTTCCTTCACTGTTATCTTTGTACATTTGTTCTCCAATTCATCATAGTTCTCTTGAGGATAGAAATGATCAAGACAATAGTATTATTCATTCCTACAGTTAATCTCCCTATTACATATGTAGTATCTTAATGAGCCTTTTATCAACACATCAATAAACCTGATGATGACTGTTGATAAGAACCGGCCATAAGTTTAAGGAAATATCTAGAATTGGCCCATACCAAACATATATAATCTGTGGACCAACTGTAGAGGTGTATAGTTGACGTTTATGATTTATAATCCTCCAAAAAATAATGAAGAATCGGAACAAAATATACAAAGAAAGCAGAAGGAAACAATCAGGATGATATATGAAGCAGAGAGACACCCACTCCACAGAAACGGGAAAGTTTTGATGTTGGGAGATTTCTGTAACAAGAATATCACCTGGAAGAATTTCGAGTCTTATGGAGGAAAAAGGTGTAATGCACAAACAAGATTTAAGCTTTAAAGTCTATCCAGGAGAACTTTCTGTGTCACAGCGTCACTGAGCACAAGGGGGTAGATACATCATGATTACTGGACTTTATCTTCACACCAAGTAGCATCAAAACTTAGTATACATAATATACACGTAACAGAAAAAGTCTTCATGTAATCCGATTATGTGCTGAATGAAACCATAATATAATGGAGATGAAGCAAAACTCATAAATGAGATATGGTCAAGGAAATATCACAGAACTGCACAATTTCTCTGAGAACATAAATTGGAGTTCAAGAGGCAAGATACAGGCCACTGTTGTGCAAGGTACTACGATAGGCGTAAGAATATGGGTACCTTTAACTTTAAATACAGGGGGAACGTGTGGTTCGAAAACTAGATGCTAAAAATCGAAAGAACACAGAACTTTTTCTGTGGTGAAGATGCAGGCGACACTAAAGCGAGCCAGCACGTGAAAGGTGTATGAAAAAATGAAACGAGCATAGCCTGAGAGGAAAGGGGAAATAGAGGAGCTTAAAGAACATTGTCGATTATGCAGGAGATAATCTAAAACTTTTCCATCAATTCATCAGGACTGAATTGCAACTAGAATGCTTCTAATGAGGTTTAAGGAATTGGGAGATAGAGAGAGAGAGAGAGAGAGAGAGAGAGAGAGAGAGAGAGAGAGAGAGAGAGAGAGAGAGAGAGAGAGAGAGAGAGAGAGAGAGAGAGAGAGAGAGAGAGAGAGAGAGAGAGAGAGAGAGAGAGGGGGGGGGGGGGGAGGGAGGGTGGGGAGTTGTAGAGGAGGATATAAAATTGTGCGAGGACCTGAATGACAAGCTCAAAACTGTTGCCACAATGGAAGACAATATAGCTACAACACTGGTGACTTAATGTGATGAAAGTCTTGGGAAGCACTGAAATATCTAGAAAAGATGTAATCCGACCATTAAAGAGCCTTGACCCATATAAGGATCATTTCACAAAGAATTACGTGCTGAAGAATTGTCCAGATACACCTGACAAGCCTCTTGAAATATTGTCCTAGATTTTGTTAAAAGGTAATGAGGTAAGGGTGTGGAGGAGCACAGATGTCCTACTTGTCGGGGAAATTGTGCTAGGGCTGGTCTCCCTGACGAGTGTGGTTTGTGAGATTCTGGTAAATATAATCAGAAAACAAATGGATGAGTATTTGTAGAGAAGAAACTATCAAAGTGAGAGAGGACATGAATTCAGGGAAAGATGTGTAACGAACCGAACATCTAAGGTTTCTGTAAGAGAGTGAGTTCCGTGTTAGGGAAAAGAGAAAGCATTTGATGCTGTTCCTCACAGAAGATTGGTAAAGAAGCTGGATCTTCAGGCAGGAATAACGAGACACTTCTTCTACAAAGAAGAAATTATCGTGGTGGAAGGGAACAAAGGGCGTTTGGTAGAGGAGCCTTCTCGAAATGAGCTGAGGTCCTGGGGTTATTGCTCATCCTGATTTACCCAAATTATCTAACAGAAGAATTTGACTCCTACTTATGTATGTTCGCGGATAATCGATGGCAAGGTCATAGGGGAAGTACAACGTGAGGAGGGTTACACGAATTTACAAGGGGACCAAGCCAAGCTCCAGCGTTGGTCCGATACATTGCAGATGAAATTCAGTTGGAGTAAATACAAAGTGATCAGAACAGGACAGAATGAAAGAACGCTTCTGTACAAATAGTATATGGATGGAGATGAGCTGCAGGAATATATGTGTGTGAGAATCATTTTGGGAACCGACATTGTACCCAACCTATTGCCTGAACCAGGTCGTAATAGAAGCGTAAAGGAAACAAAGTGTTTGCCGGTATTTATCAGGACTGTATTCAGGTTCACGGACAATGAAATATTCAACAAAGTGATCACATCCTGTATTTAGCCGAAACAGAATAGCCTTCTTAAGTTTGGCCACCGTACTTAAGGAAGCACGATATGATTGACAGAGAAAGCCTAGAAAATAGCGAGAAAGAAGGAACTAAAATTAAAGAGAGCTTAGTTACAGTAAGAAGATAGAAGCCATGAATTTGATCTACTACTTGATGAACTCAACAGTGATGAGTCCTTTGAAAAATGCATAAAGAACAATCATTGGCTCCTGCATATAAACTGAGCAATAACTTTTATATATATATATATATATATATATATATATATATATATATATACATATATATATATATATATATATATATATATATATATATATATATATATATATATATATATATATATATATATATATATATATATATATTATTAGTTTTACAGAGGAAGAATAGGATATGAATGGAATTAACTTAAGACTGTTAACGTGGGCAGCAAATAGAAGTTTAAAAAGATGTCTGATAGTCAAGAAAGTTTAAGAGATGGGCCTCCATGAGTGCAGAACTCCCTCCCCGCACCGAACAAGTAGGTAATTACACACATGCCGTGGAGGTAACAGCAACAACAAGGAGCCAGGGCTTGGGAAAAGAGTTATCTTCACAGGATCGCTTGTTTTACTGGTAGCAGTTAGGGGGGGGGGGGGGCGAACAACCAATGGGACCCTAGGAGTGTGAGAAGTAAATACACATGGAAACAGTGATAATTCAATTGATGGATTAAGACTGAGTCTGGTTGGTTATTTGGGTATTTGGTCTGTCGACCCACGGGTGTGGTTATTAATCTTAATAAGACCATGACCATCAAATCATAACGAGCCGCTCGTTATATATATATATATATATATATATATATATATATATATATATATATATATATATATATATATATATATATATATATATATATTCCTATGAGTCCACCGGGAAAATGAAACACGAAAAGTTCCCAAGTGCACTTTCGTGTAATAATCACATCATCAGGGGAGACACAAGAGAGGAATATAACAGTCAGTTGATATACATCGAAGAGACGAAGCTAGGACGCCATTTGGTAAACATGTGATTGTCCAAAACATACAACGAGCGTTCATAAACTTATTTTACAAATCTTATCAACAATAAAGTTATCTAATTTGTACAGACCATCACTAATACTAAGATTATAATTCTTTGTGTATTTAATAATAGAAGATTCAATGATATTTCTCTTGGTACTAGAGTTAGAGTTAACAACTGAGATGGCGTTACTCCAGTCAATACAATGATCATAGTTTTTAACATGATTAAACAAGGCATTTGATTCCTGTCCCGTTCTTATACTATATTTATGTTGCTTAAGTCTAACAGAAAGATCCTTACCAGTCTGACCAACATAAAATTTATCACAGTTTCCACAAGGAACTTTATAGATGCAACCAAGAGAATTTTCTGGTGAATTCCTGATTAAGATATTCTTTATAGTATTATTGTTGCTAAAGGCAACATTTACATTAAAGGATTTAAGCAACATGGGAAGCAAATTGAAATTATTATTAAAAGGGAGAACTAAAAGATTCTTGGTGTTAATGGGAGGTTTGGGCTCAACTCTATAAAATGATTTCTTTGCTAACTTAAGGGATTTATCAATGAAAGATCTAGGGTACTTTAACTCAGATCCATTAGAATATATCTTCTCAAACTCATCATCAATAAACTCTGGACTGCAAATACGTAATGCCCTTAGGAACATAGATTGAAATGATAATAATTTAACTCTGTCATGTTGAGATGAGTAATAATGGATATATGAGAATACATTGGTGGGTTTTCTGTATATGCTAAACTTAAACTTGTTTCCTTGTCTATGGATCATGCAATCTAAAAATGGTAACATACCATTATTTTCATTTTCTACAGTAAATTTGATGGAAGGTACTAAATTGTTAAGTAAGGGGAGAAATATTTGTAAATTTTCATCTGTTGGCCAAACACAAAGAACATCATCTACATACCTAAACCAAATTGCATTAGAAGGTAAGATATCCTTTAGTAATTTTGTTTAAAAAAAATTCCATATAAAGATTACTAAGTACAGGTGAAAGAGGGTTACCCAT
>NC_092236.1:22728805-22731305 GCF_036320965.1 Panulirus ornatus
TTGGCGGAATGCATGCATGGTGCCATTGTGCAAAGGCAAAGGGGATAAAGGTGAGTGCTCAAAATACAGAGATATAAGTTTGTTGAGTATTTCTGGGAAGTTATATGGAAGGTTATTGACTGAGAGGGTGAAGCCATGTACAGAGTATCAGATTGGGGAAGAGCAGTGTGGTTTCAGAAGTGGTAGAGGATATGTGGATTAGGTGTTTGCTTTGAAGAATGTTCTTGAGAAATACTTAGAAAAACAAATGGATTTGTATGTAGCATTTATGGATGAGGAGAAGGCATATGATAGAGTTGATAGAGATGATCTGTGGAAGGTATTAAGAATATATGGTGTGGGAGGTAAGTTGTTAGAAGCAATGAAAAGTTTTTGTCGAGGATGTAAGGCATGTGTACGTGTAGGAAGAGAGGAAAGTGATTGGTTCTCAGTGAATGTCAGTTTGCGGCAGAGGTGCGTGATGTCTTCATGGTTGTTTAATTTGTTTATGGATGGGGTTGTTAGAGAGGTAAATGCAAGGTTTTTTGAGAGAGGGGCAAGTATGCAGTCTGTTGTGGATGAGAGGGCTTGGGAAGTGAGTCAATTGTTGTTCGCTGATGATACATTGCTGGTGGCTGATTCATGTGAGAAACTGCAAAAGCTGGCGACTGAGTTTGGTAAAGTGTGTGAAAGAATACAGGTGAGAGTGAATATCAAAAAGAGCAAGGTAGAGTTGAGGGACAAGTCAATTGGGAAGTAAGTCTGAAAGGAGAAAAACTGGAGGAAGTGAAGTGTTTTAGATATCTGGGAGTGAATTTGACAGCGGATGGAACCGTGGAAGCGGAAGTGAGTCACAGGGTGGGGGAGGGGTCAAAGGTTCTGGGAGCGTTGAAAAATGCGTGGAACGCGAGAACATTATCTCGGAAAGCAAAGACGGGTATGTTTGAAGGAATAGTGGTTCCAACAATGTTATATGGTTGTGAGGTGTGGGCTATAGATAGAGTTGTGCGGAGAAGGGTGGATGTGTTGGAAATGAGATGTTTAAGGACAATATGTGGTGTGAGGTGGTTTGATCGAGTAAGTAATGAAAGGGTAAGAGAGATGTGTGGTAATAAAAAGAGTGTGGTTGAGAGAGCAGAAGAGGGTGTTTTGAAATGGTTTGTTCACATGGAGAGAATGAGTGAGGAAAGATTGACCAAGAGGATATATGTGTCAGAGGTGGAGGGAACGAGGAGAAATGGGAGACCAAATTGGAGGTGGAAAGATGGGGTCAAAAAGATTTTGAATCGGAACCTGAACATACAGAAGGGTGAAAGGCGTGTAAGGAATAGAGTGAACTGGAACGATGTGGTATACCGGGGACGACGTTCTGTGAGTGGATTGAACCAGGGCTTGTGAAGCGTCTGGGGTAAACCATAGAAAGTTTTGTGGGGCCTGGATGTGGAAAGGGAGCTAAGGTTTCGGTGCATTATAAGTGACAGCTAGAGAGTGAGTGTGAACGAATGTGGTCTTTGTAGTCTTTTCCTAGCGCTACCTCACGCTCATGCGGGGGGAGGGGGTTATCATTTCATGTGTGGCGGGTTGGCAACGGAAATGAATAAAGGCAGCAAGTATGAATTGTGTCCATGTGTATATATGTATATGTCTCTGTATATATATATGTGTATACGTTGAAATGTATAGGTGTGTATATATACGTGTGTGGACGCATATATAAATACAAGTGTGGACTTGTATGTATATACATGTGGGTGGGTTGGGCCATTCTTTCGTCTGTTTCCTTGCTCTACCTCGCTAACGCGGGAGACAGCGACAAAATATAATAAATATAAATAAATATATAATGAATATATACATATATATTGGTAAGGTTATTTAATGTATGTATGACTCATGGTGAGGTGCCTGAGGATTGGCGGAATGCGTGCATAGTGCCATTGTACAAAGGCAAAGGGGATAAGAGTGAGTGCTCAAATTACAGAGGTATAAGTTTGTTGAGTATTCCTGGTAAATTATATGGGAGGGTATTGATTGAGAGGGTGAAGGCATGTACAGAGCATCAGATTGGGGAAGAGCAGAGTGGTTTCAGAAGTGGTAGAGGATGTGTGGATCAGGTGTTTGCTTTGAAGAATGTATGTGAGAAATACTTAGAAAAGCAAATGGATTTGTATGTAGCATTTCTGGATCTGGAGAAGGCATATGATAGAGTTGATAGAGATGCTCTGTGGAAGGTATTAAGAATATATGGTGTGGGAGACAAGTTGTTAGAAGCAGTGAAAAGTTATTATCGAGGATGTAAGACATGTGTACTTGTAGGAAGAGAGGAAAGTGATTGGTTCTCAGTAAATGTAGGTTTGCGGCAGGGGTGTGTGATGTGTTCATGGTTGTTTAATTTGTTTATGGATGGGGTTGTTAGGGAGGTGAATGCAAGAGTTTTGGAAAGAGGGGCAAGTATGAAGTCTGTTGGGGATGAGAGAGCTTGGGAAGTGAGTCAGTTGTTGTTCGCTGATGATACAGCGCT
>NC_092236.1:22736305-22756305 GCF_036320965.1 Panulirus ornatus
GTGTGGAAATAAAAAGAGCGTGGTTGAGAGAGCAGAAGAGGGTGTTTTGAAATGGTTTGGGCACATAGAGGGAATGAGTGAGGAAAGATTGACCAAGAGGATATATGTGTCGGAGGTGGAGGGAACGAGGAGAAGTGGGAGACCAAATTGGAGGTGGAAAGATGGAGTGAAAAGATTTTGAGTGATCGGGGCCTGAACATGCAGGAGGGTGAAAGGCGGGCAAGGAATAGGATGAATTGGATCGATGTGGTATACCGGGGTCGACATGCTGTCAATGGATTGAATCAGGGCATGTGAATCGTCTGGGGGACACCATGGAAAGATCTCTGGGGCCTTGATGTGGAAAGGGAGGTGTGGTTTCGGGCAGTATTGCATGAGAGCTAGAGACTGAGTGTGAACGAATGGGGCCTTTGTTGTCTTTTCCTAGCGCTACCTCGCACACATGAGTGGGGAGGGGGATGTTATTCCATGTGTTACGAGGCGGTGATGGGAATGAACAAAGGCAGACAGTGTGAATTTTGTTCATGTGTATATGTATGTGTCTGTATGTGTATATATATGTGTACATTGAGATGTATGGGTATGTATATTTGCGTGTGTGGACGTGTATGTATATAAATGTGTAGGGGGGTGGGTTGGGCCATTTCTTTCGTCTGTTTCCTTGCGCTACCTAGCAAACGCGGAAGAAAGCAACAAAGCAAAATGATATGATAATAATAAAATATATATATATATATATATATATATATATATATATATATATATATATATATATATATATATATATATATATATATATATACATATATATATATATATATATATATATATATATATATATATATATATATATATATATATATATATATATATATATATATATATATTTTCTTTTTATTTTATTCATTCTACTTTGTCGCTGTCTCCTGCGTTAGCGAGGTAGCGCAAGGAAACAGACGAAAAAATGGCCCAACCCGCCCATATACACATGTATATACATACACGTCCACACACGCAAATATACATACCTATACATCTCAATATACACCTATATATACACACGCAGACATATACATATATACACATGTACACAATTCATACTGTCTGCCTTTATTTGTTCCTATCGCCACCTCGCCACACATGGAATAACTACCCCCTCCCCCCTCGTATGTGCGAGGTAGCGCTAGGAAAAGACACCAAAGGCCCCATTCGTTCACACTCAGTCTCTAGCTGTCATGTAATAATGCACTGAAACCACAGCTCCCTTTCCACATCCAGGCCCCACACAACTTTCCATGGTTTACCCAGACGCTTCACATGCCCTGGTTCAATCCATTGACAACACGTCGACCCCGGTATACCACATCGTTCCAATTCACTCTATTCCTTGCACGCCTCCCACCCTCCTGCATGTTCAGCCCGCGATCACTCAAAATCTTTTTCACTCCATCTTTCCACCTCCAATTTGGTCTCCCACTTCTCCTCGATCCCTCCACCTCCGACACATATATCGTCTTGGTCAATCTTTCCTCACTCATTCTCTCCATGTGACCAAACCATTTCAAAACACCCTCTTCTGCTCTCTCAACCACACTCTTTCTATTTCCACACATCTCTCTTACCATTCCATTACTTACTCGATCAAACCACCTCACACCACATATTGTCCTCAAACATCTCATTTCCAGCACATCCACCCCCCTGCGCACAACTCTATCCATAGCCCCCGCCTCGCAACCATACAACATTGTTGGAACCACTATTCCTTCAAATACACCAATTTTTGCTTTCCGAGATAATGTTCTCGACTTCCAAACATTCTTCAAGGCTCTCAGAATTTTCGCCCCCTCCCCCACCCTATGATTCACTTCCGCTTCCATGGTTCCATTCGCTGCCAGATCCACTCCCAGATATCTAAAACACCTTACTTCCTCCAGTTTTTTTCCATTCAAACTTACCTCCCAATTGACTTGACCCTCAACCCTACTGTACCTAATAACCTTGCTCTTATTCACATTTACTCTTAACTTTCTTCTTTCACACACTTTACCAAACTCAGTCACTTGCTTCTGCATTTTCTCACATGAATCAGCCACCAGCTCTGTATCATCAGCGAACAACAAGTGACTCACTTCCCAAGCTTTCTCATCCACAACAGACTGCATACTTGCCCCTCTTTCCAAAACTCTTGCTTTCACCTCATTAACAACCCCATCCATAAACAAATTAAACAACCATGGAGACATCACACACCCCTGCCGCAAACCTACTTTCGCTGAGAACCAGTCACTTTCCTCTCTTCCTACACATACACGTGCCTTACATCCTCGATAAAAACTTTTCACTGCTTCTAACAACTTGACTCCCACACCATATATTCTTAATACCTTCCACAGAGCATCTCTATCAACTCTATCATATGCCTTCTCCAGATCCATAAATGCTACATACAAATCCATTTGTTTTTCTAAGTATTTCTCACAAACATTCTTCAAAGCAAACACCAGATCCACACATCCTCTACCACTTCTGAAACCACACTGCTCTTCCCCAATCTGATGCTCTGTACATTCCTTCACCCTCTCAATCAATACCCTCCCATATAATTTACCAGGAATACTCCACAAATGTATACCTCTGTAATTTGAGCACTCACTCTCATCCCCTTTGCCTTTGTACAATGGCACTATGCACGCATTCCGCCAATCCTCAGGCACCTCACCATGAATCATACATACATTAAATAACCTTACCAACCAGTGAACAATACAGTCACCCCCTTTTTTAATAAATTTTACTGCAATACCATCCAAACCTGCTGCTTTGCTGGCTTTCATCTTCCATAAAGCTTTTACTACCTCTTCTCTATTTACAAAATCATTTTCCCTAACCCTCTCACTTTGCGCACCACCTCGACCAAAACACCCTATATCTGCCACTCTATCATCAAAAACATTCAACAAACCTTCAAAATATTCACTCCATCTCCTTCTCACATCACCACTACTTGTTATCACCTCCCCATTTGCGCCCTTCACTGAAGTTCCCATTTGCTCTCTTGTCTTACGCACTTTATTTACCTCCTTCCAAAACATCTTTTTATTCTCCCTGATATTGAATGATACTCTCTCAACCAAACTCTCATTTGCCCTCTTTTTCACCTCTTGCACCTTTCCCTTGACCTCCTGCCTCTTTCTTTTATACCTCTCCCACTCATTTGCATTTTTTCCCTGCAAAACTCGTCCAAATGCCTCTCTCTTCTCTTTCACTAATTATCTTACTTCTTCATCCCACCACTCACTACCTTTTCTAATCAACCCACCTCCCACGCTTCTCATGCCACAAGCATGTTTTGTGCAAGCCATCTATGCTTCCCTAAATAAATCCCATTCCTCCACCACTCCCCTTACCTCCTTTGTTCTCACTTTCTTCCATTCTATACTCAGTCTCTCCTGGTACTTCCTTACACAAGTCTCCTTCCCAAGCTCACTTACTCTCACCACTCTCTTCACCCCAACATTCTCTCTTCTTTTCTGAAAACCCCTACAAATCTTCACCTTCGCCTCCACAAGATAATGATCAGACATCCCTCCAGTTGCACCTCTCAGCACATTAACATCCAGAAGTCTCTCTCTCGTGCGTCTATCAATTAACACGTAATTCAATAACGCTCTCTGGCCATCTCTCCTACTTACATACGTATACTTATGTATATCTCCCTTTTTAAACCAGGTATTCTCAATCACCAGTCCTTTTTTAGCACATATATCTACAAGCTCTTCACCATTTCCATTTACAACACTGAACACTCCATGTATACCAATTATTCCCTCAACTGCCACATTACTCACCTTTGCATGCAAATCCCCCATCACTATAACCCGGTCTTGTGCATCAAAACCACTAACACACTCATTCAGCTGCTCCCAAAACACTTGCCTCTCATGATCTTTCTTCTCATGCCCAGGTGTATATGCACCAATAATCACCCATCTCTCTCCATCAACTTTCAGTTTTACCCATATCAATCTAGAAATTACTTTCTTACACTCTATCACATACTCCCACAACTCCTGATTCAGGAGTAGTGCTACTCCTTCCCTTGCTCTTGTCCTCTCACTAACCCCTGACTCTACTCCCAAGACATCCCCAAACTACCCTTCCCCTTTACCCTGGAGTTTCGTTTCACTCAGAGCCAAAACATCCAGGTTCCTTTCCTCAAAAATACTACCTATCTCTCCTTTTTTCTCATCTTGGTTACATCCACACACATTTAAACACCCCAATCTGAGCCTTCGAGGAGGATGAGCACTACTCGCGTGACTCCTTCTTCTGTTTCCCCTTTTATATATATATATATGTATATATATATATATATATATATATATATATATATATATATATATATATATATATATATATATATATATATATATATATATATATATATATATATATATATATATATATATATATATATTCAATATAAAGAAGTTTGCCGTGATTAGGGCATTCAACTACCCGCGCCATCTCAACTGATATAGAAAGAAACCGAAAATCTTGAACACCTTCAAGTGTTTGTGGCAATGCTAGGACTATACACATTCTATCTGCATACATTGGCACTTCAATGTTTGACTGGGGAAGCAGGACTGAAGGCGAGCGAGCGATGGGAGTTCGACCACCCTCACCATTTTGAACCAACCACAAAATCATAAACTTTCAAAAGCAAGGTATTGAAGTGGCATGGAGCATAGTGGAACATGGTGGGGAGACCAACACAGGAAGAGGACGGAGAACAGAATTGTTTAACCTCACAGAAGGCCAGCCTTCTTTCGCTTCACAGCTGGAGAGTTAATATTTTGTGATTATTTTGTAATATTATATCTTAGTCACTTTTGGGTACTGAAGAAAGTAAATATATTACTGTAAATAAGGACAGGGAAAAATAAAATAGTAAATCATATTTTGCCAGAAAAAACCTATCATCTAGCGTCAAAACTGCTAGTCTCTAACTTCAGCAACAAACCATCTTGGACACTAAAAGAAAAAGAGAAAATGAAAGAGAAATCAAGAAGATATTGAGACAGCGAATAGGATTAAGCTAAGTGATCATACCAGGATGATAAGTTGAGGATATGGAAGATGGAAATTTTGTGGGCTTTATAAGAATGAAAATCTCATCGTGGAAATATACACATAAGGGTAAATGAAAGGCACATATATGTACACGGTTAAGAGACAGGGCAGTGCAAATGTAAAACTCTGTCCCTGTAAAGAGAAATAGTAATCGCACACAGACACTCACACACACAAACACACACACACACACACACACACACACACACACACACACAAACACACACACAAACACAATACACACACACACACACACACACACACACACACACACACACACACACACACACACACACACACATATGGATGCCTGGCGAAAACTTTCATGTATATACGTGAGAAAATGCATGAGGTTTAGGCATAGTGTATACACAAGATCAAAAGACTGGGCAACACGAGAGAAAAACTTTCTCCCCCTAACACACAAACGTTAATCACACACACACGCATACACAATGCACCACAGTTGCGTACTATGTTGACACATTCATAAGTGTGTCCATTCTTCAAAAGAATTCACACGAATCAGAATATACTACAAAAGACTGCCTAAAGAATACATTCAGACAGAGCGAGGAGCAGAACCTCTGACGTCTGGCTCAATAACACAGTTTCTTCTCAGCGAAGGTGCTGAGACATGGCGTGTTGTGGAAGTTGTTTTGTTGAAAGTTTTGAGCTAATTAAATTCCAGTGGATGAGAGAAGAAGAACAGTAGAGACGGGTCAGCAGTCGGTCGCTGGCAACCCGCCTGCCAAGAGTGGCGGAGAGCCTAACTTTCCTCGCCCCACTGGCGCGATTATCCGCAACAGGGACGACATAGGAGCTTTCATGGCGATTTTTTGGGTGACGTTTGGCTGAACTACGCCACTTTTGTTGTTCCGCAGTGAGTCAGAGTGAAAAATGTGGTTTCCTTAACTTCAAAACTGCGGTCTAAGGTACAAAGTTTGACTCTTAGGATCTAACTTGGCTCTCTTGGGCCAGCAGGGCCATGGGGCCCGCCGTAAGGGGGGCAGGACTGAGCACCAGGGACAGGAGAAGCTCTCTATCGTAATGGAATCTGGCCAACTTCATTACCATAAATACGATCTCTTGCCTGCCGCCGCCCGCGTTACCACGTACGTTTCGAGTCATTACTTCGCTGTCTCTAGGTAGAGTGGAAGTCTCCTATACTGTATCGAGACCGTGAGCTATCATTTCTCCGCAATACAGCTGTATTGATTTATTTCTTGACCAATAGTATAGATTCTTGTTTCAAGGACAATTCCGTGGGACGTAACGTTACGCAACGTACGATTCATTACACACAATTGTTTGAGACAGCGATTTCTACAAGGAATCGAGGTTGCCTTTTGTTGTTACTTTATCATCACTTGCTTAAGTCTGGATTATTTGTCGCGACGATCACTCACAAGTAGTTGTCCGAATGAACAGCCGCACAACTGTGAGTATAATGAACTACTGGTGTTTATATGAAACAGGGAAATCAACAATGTACTGTCTCGGATTGTCGTATCTGGGGAATATAACCAAAAATTTATTCGGGAATATATCTGGGGAATATATCTGGGGAATACATCCGGAGAATGCGTCCCGGGAATATATTCGAGGTCGACCTTTCTGGAGTTCCTTGGTATTTCACGGCTTATAAATGTCCACAGCTGACGTCTGTGTGTAGGTCAGGTGTTTAGGGTTGCCTCCACCAGCCGAGCCTGAGGGGTGGCGAGGGTGAGGTAAGAACATGAGGGTGAGGTGAGGGAAGGGACGGAGGTGACAGACATGAAAATGGTGGATGATGAAGGAAGTGAAGAAGGCGAAGTGAGGGAGAAAAGAGATGGCAAAGAAGTGTGAGAAGTGAAATAGTAAGGAAAGTAAACAGAGAACGAAAGAGAGTGAGAGGAATTTCGAGGGAAGAGAAGTGAGGGAAGCGAAGGGGGGTGGGGGGTGAAGCCTGTGAGGGATGAGAGATGATGACGATGAGATATGTGGGAGGAAGGTGGTGGACGTGAGGGATGTGAGAGGAAGATGGTGGACGTGAGGGATGTGAGAGGTGTATGAGATGAAGGAATTGAAGTGTACTTAAGGTGAGGGATGTGAGAGGTGCTGGAAGTGAAGGCAGATGTGAGTCGGTAGATAGCATCCAGGGGTAAAAGAACTGAAAGATTCTTGCATGAGATGGGTATGAAAAAGCTCGTCGCTTGTCCTGCGTGATGATCTTACGTGTATCTGAGAGTAACGTACCAGAGTTATCTTTATTGACTACTGTATTAGAGGGTAACTCGAACCTGGGCAACGAGTACTGATAGGCTGATTACTTGAGGGTACTTACATGTATGGCGCCTCACTAACTCCGTTAAACTTGACGATATACAGTCCAGAGTGTGCTGGAAGTTCATTTATTGTATATAAATTTGGAACAAAGTGGCTGGGGTAAACAATAGTAAGGTCTGTGGGGTCTGGTTGTGGATAGGGGTCTGTGGTTTTGGTGCATTGCACATGACAGCTAGAGAATGCATGTGAGCGAATGAGGCCTTCCTTCGTCTGTTCCTGGCGTGAAAGAATGAAAAAATGAATGAAGAGAATTTGGAACAAAAAAATAGGTTTGCTGGGGTTGTGAGGTGCCATATTTGAAAGCATCGTCACGCGAGTGGCTGTTCATTACTTGGTACTCCTGAAGGTCTGCAAGGAAAAGCATATTCACATGCTGAAAACCTCACTAAGAACGAAACCCCAATTTTACTCCTATTCATGACAATCTTGAATAGAAGATTGCTATACCACAGTCGCAGGTCCCAGGTCATGGTCCTATTATCTTATATTGGAGGCAAGATGATGAGATGGGCCCCAGTAAGCCGGTGGTTCCCGTCATGGATTTTGTTTGAGACTTTTTGTTGTACAGGCGTTCCACCTTGATCAGGAGTGGTTCTTGAGGGAAAGAGGTCTTACAGCTGACGGTGCAACGAAACTTGGCACGAGCAGTTTTGAATCTGGTGCACAGGTGTGCACCTCCAGATAAGTATGGGATAAGTAAGCAAGCTTAACTGATGCAATCCTGGTTGGGAATGGTAAAGGATATAAGGGGATATATGGATAGATGCCTCTTATATACTAATTGTGAAGGAAATGTCTCACTACAAGCACTGATTCAAACATACAAAGTGCTTTATGTACCACTAGGGAAGGTTTCCTCATGTATCTTCAGTGGTTCCACTGATACCAAAAGTGGTAAGGAATATTTCGTTGGTGATGGGTTATGATTTTTTTCAGATTTTGTGAAGTGCTCTCAGTATCTGATGCCTTGATCGTCAGGGCATACAAGGATGATAACATCTGCACTCACTACTCATAGAGTTATGATTTTTGACGTGGGTTTATAATCTGCTAACATTATGCCATGTGAACACTGCAAGCACTGTGATATGAAGTGTAACACTGTTACCTGCCTCTCACCGAACAATGATTTGATAGATAGTTGGATAGGGAAATGTTTGCGGTAATGCGGCAAGTGACTGAGCCTAATAGAGAAACTTGGGCTGAGTCCAGACCTAATGTCCAGTATGCCATTAACTCACTATTGAATATTTCTGAGGGAGATTCCCCGCAGTTACTTCCAGGAATAGAAATGCAAAGGAAAACGGCGTGTAGGTTGGACAGCCGTTCGTGATACAGATTTAGTTGAGAGTTTTAAGACTGTTGATGAGCAGTAAATAGCTTCATGGAGATGAGTTTGAGAGGCGTAACACGGGAGAAATTTGTGTGGCTCTTGATCTGCTAAAGGAATCTAAGGTTTACAGACTCAGGAAAGAGATTCAGGAACGCTTTTGAGGTAGCTATGGATTCTGATCTGGACGATATTCGGGCTGATGTATATGATATTCTCACATACAGAGGTTCTAGGAAACGTTTTGGAGAGAGTGAATACACGTACCTGTCACGAAGTCTACCAGCGTTACTCAAGCGGTAGATTTCATCAGTTATTACAGTGATAATGTATGATCTTTTAATCAAACTGATTACTTCACAGATCAATTTACCTCATCTCACTTTGAATCATGTCTGGATAAAGGAAAATAGACCAACCTTAACGTTTCCTTTCATTCACTGTCTTGTTAGACCTGTTACCTGAGGCTAAAGTTAAAAAGGGGGATCTAGAACCCATATACACTTCGTGCTGTCTTCTTCATCTGCAGATACACGCACACATCAGGTGTGTGGTCTTAGTGAGCTGTCTCATCTTCCCTGGCCAAATTACCTTTCTTCCTCTCCTTTCTGCCTCATGTACACATAGAATACTTGACCTCTACCCACAAACACAAACTTTTCCTCTATCTTCCATTCTTCTTCGACCTAAATCACAAAATTCCTCTGTCTTACGGATAAGGCAGTAAGAACATCACTCCCTTGTCTCCTGCGTTTCATTAGAGGCAACTGATGGAAGTGGAAGCGATAGCTAGAAATCCTCCCCTCCTTGTATGATCACTTTCCAAAAGCAGGAAAATATGGAGCCATGCGAGGATTCCCCCTCAAAGTCTTGTGCCAGGTTGTTTAGCCATGCGTAGATGTGACCAAGATGAGAAAAATAGAGTGGCAGGTATTATGTTTGATGAGAGGAACCCAGATATACTGCTTAAGAGTGGAACTGAATTAAGGGGATGGATTTGAAGGGTTTAGAAATGTTTAAGAGGTTAAATCTAAGGTTAGTTTGTGGGCGACAACAAAGGAGGGATGGCACGCAGAGCTGTGCTTAGAAGTGCAATGAGGTGAATTCGAAACAGTGGGTGAAAATGAAGTTACGAGAGGTAAGTGATACACTACCTGTGCGCTTGGTAATAAGAGGAACGAAGTAAAAAGGAGTGTTTTTTGAGAGCGAGTTGAGAAAGTGCTTCAGCAATTCTAGTGGTAGGGTGCAAGAACGGGTGAAATGGCAGCTGAGAGTATAGTCCTAGGGGATGTGGTACCTGGCGTTGATAGAAAACGAGGAGGAGCTCGTCGAGTTGAGTTCTGAAAACGGTAACTAGGAATGTATGGTTTAAGCTAGGTTCGTGCATCAGTATACGTGGGTGAGTAGGGATGGGAGTCAAGGGGCATTATTTGATTATGCATTAACTGACCGGCATTATATAGGAGAGGTTGGTGGATATGAAGGTGCTCAGCGGGGCAGCAAGGAGGATGTATGTTCATTTCTTGATGGACATGAGTATGAAAGTTTGTAATGGCTTTAGGGGAAAAGGTTATAGGTGGGAAAGAAGCGATGAAAGTGAGTTAGCTTGGAAAAGAGGCATGTGTGCGGAGAGACCAAGGGAGATTCAGTAAAGAGTGGTATAAAAGGTGAGAGTAACTAAATGTTAATTGATACGATTACTGATGTGGTGCGTCTGGGATGAAGGTATGCGGAGCAAGAGCCATGGCGAATAGTTTCATGAAGAGAGGTATCAAAAGCCTTGTAATGGGTGAAATATGACAAAGTTGCGGGTGTGGATGTGATTGTAGTTGAATCTTTCAAGGAAATGGATGAGAGTGTTGTTAAGTGGTTACTCTGGCTATGTGTAGTCCAAGATAAAGTATCGAAGGATGGGCATGGTACATATATAGTGCCCCCAGATAAAGGCAAGGAGGACAAAAATAAAAGCTTGAAAAAGCAGCCTAATGAGCTTGTTGGCTGAGTGGTGACTGAGAAGATGTAGTCATGTGTATATAGCATCAGACTGGGAGTGAGAATGCGGCAACAAGAGAGGTAGACGTGCCATCAGTATGCTGAACTTGGGTATACGAAGCGTCAAAGGAAACCATGTGATAGTCTCTACGGTTTGAGTGTGGATTGCAGAATTTGGTTACGGTAGATTGTTCACGAGAACACACACACACACAGACACACAGACACAGACACAGACACAGACACACACAAACACACACACACACATATATATATATATATATATATATATATATATATATATATATATATATATATATATATATATATATATATATATATATATATATATATATATATATATATATATATATATATATATATATATATAATTCTTTTTCTTTCCAACTATTTGCCATTTCCCGCGTTAGCGAGGTAGCGTTAAGAACAGAGGACTGGGCCTTTGAGGGAATATCCTCACCTGGCCCCCTTCTCTGTTCCTTCTTTTGGAAAATTAAAAAAAAAACGATAGGGGAGGATTTCCGGCCCCACGCTCCCGCCCCTTTTAATCGCCTTCTACGACACGCAGGGAATACGTGGGAAGTATTCTTTCTCACCTCATTTTCATTTCGAAGATATATATATATATATATATATATATATATATATATATATATATATATATATACATATATATATATATATATATATATATATATATATATATTTGATATATTATACTTTGTCGCTGTCTCCCGCGTTAGCAAGGTAGCGCAACGAAACAGACGAAAGAATGGCCCAACCCACCCTCATACACATGTATATACATGCACGTCCACACACGCAAATATACATACGTATACATCTCAACGTATACATATATATACACACACAGACATATACATGTGCATAATTAATTCTGTTTGCCCTTATTCATTCGCTCGCCACCCCGCCACACATTAAATGACAACCCCCTCCCCCCACATGTGCATGAGGTAGCACTAGGAAAGACAACAAAGGCCACATTCATTCACACTCAATCTCTAGCTGTCATGTATAATGCACCGAAATCACAGCTCCCTTTCCACATCCAGGCCCCACACAACTTTCCATGGTTTACCCCAGACGCTTCACATGCCCTGGTTCAATCCATTGACAGCACGTCGACCCCGGTATACCACATCGTTCCAATTCACTCTATTTCTTACACGTCTTTCACCCTCTTGCATGTTCAGGCCCCGATCACTCAAAATCTTTTTCATTCTATCTTTCCACCTTCAATTTGGTCTCCCACTTCTCCTTGTTCCCTCCATCTCTGACACATATATCCTCTTGGTCAATCTTTTCTCATTCATTCCCTCCATGTGACCAAACCATTTCAAAACACCCTCACCTGCTCTCTAAACCACACTCTTTTTATTACCACACATCTCTCTTACCCTTTCATTACTTACTCGATCAAACCACCTCACACCACATAATGTCCTCAAACATCTCATTTCCAGCACATCCACCCTCCTCCGTACAACTCTATCTATAGCCCACTCCTCGCAACCATATAACATTGTTGGAACCACTATTCCTTCAAACATACCCATTTTCCCTTTCCAAGATAACGTTCTCGACTTCCACACATTTTCAACGCTCCCAGAACTTTGCCCCCCCCCACCCTATGATTTACTTCTGCTTCCAAGGTTCCATCCGCTGCCAGATCCACTCCAAGATATCTAATATACTTCACTTCCTCCAGTTATTCTCCATTCAAACTTACCTCCCAATTGACTTGTCCCTCAACCCTACTGTACCTAATAACCTTGCTCTTATTCACATTTACTCTCAGCTTTCTTCTTTCACACACTTTACCAACCTCAGTCACCAGTTTCTGCAGTTTCTCACACGAATCAGCCACCAGCGCTGTATCATCAGCGAACAACAACTAGTTCACTTCCCAAGCTCTCTCATCCACTATAAACTGCATACTAGCCCCTCTTTCCAAAACTCTTGCATTCACCTCCCTAACAACCCCATCCATAAACAAATTAAACAACCATGGAGACATCACACACCCCTGCCGCAAACTTACATTCACTGAGAACCAATCACTTTCCTCTCTTTCTACACGTACACATGCCTTACATCCTCGATAAAAACTTTTCACTGCTTCTAACAACTTACCTCTGACAACATATTTTCTTAATAACTTCCACAGAGCATCTCTATCAACTCTATCGTATGCCTTCCCCAGATCCATAAATTCTGCATACAAATCCATTTGCTTTTCTAAGTATTTCTCACATACCTTTTTCAAAGCAAACACCTGATCCACACATCATCTACCACTTCTGAAACCACACTGCTCTTCCCCAATCTGATGCTCTGTACATGCCTTCACCCTCTCAATCAATATCCTCCCATATAACTTTCCAGGAATGCTCAACAAACTTATACCTCTGTAATTTGAGCGCTCACTTTTATCCCCTTTGCCTTTGTACAGTGGCACTATGGAAGCATTCCACCAGTCGTCAGGTACCTAATCATGAGTCATGCATACATTAAATATCCTTATCAATCAGTGAACAATACAGTCACCCCCTTTTTTGATAAATTCCACTGCAATACCATTCAAACCCGCTGCCTTGCCGGCTTTCATCTTCCGCAAAGCTTTTACTACCTCTTCTCTGTTAACCAAATCATTCTCCCTAACTCTCTCACTTTGCACAACATCTGGACCAAAACACCCTATGTTTGCCACTCTATTATCAAACACATTCAACAAACCTTCAAAATACTCACTCCATCTCCTCACATTACCACAACTTGTTATTACCTCCCCATTATCCCCTTCACTGATGTTCCTATTTGATCTCTTGTCTTACGCAGTTTATTTACCTTCTTCCAAAACATTTTTCATTCTCTCTAAAAATTAATGATACTCTCTTACCCCAACTCTCATTTGCCCTCTTTTTCGCCTCTTGCACCTTTCTCTTGACCTCCTGCCTCTTTCTTGTATACATAAGCCACTCATTTGCATTATTTCCCTACAAAAATCGTCCAAATGCCTATCTCTTCTCTTTCACTAATAATCTTACTCCTTCATCCCACCACTCACTACTCTTTCTAATCTGCCCACCTCCTACGCTTCTCATGCCACAAGCATCTGAGTACAGAATGGAAAAGGGTGAGAACAAAGGAGGGAAGGGGAGTGGGGGAGGAATGGGATGTATTTAGGGAAGCAGTGATTGCTTGCGCAAAAGATGCTTGTGGCATGAGAAGCGTGGGAGGTGGGTTGATTAGAAAGGGTAGTGATTGGTGGGATGAAGAAGTAAGATTATTAGTGAAAGAGAAGGGAGATGCATTTGGACCACTTTTGCAGGGAAAAGATGCAATTGAGTGGGAGATGTATAAAAGAAAGAGGCAGGAGGTCAAGACAAAGGTGCAAGAGGTGAAAAACAGAGCAAATGAGAGTTGGGATGAGAGAGTATCATTAAATTTTAGGGAATATAAAAAGATGTTCTGGAAGGAGGTAAATAAAGTGCGTAAGACAAGGGAGCAAATGGGAACTTCAGTGAAGGGGCTAATGGGGAGGTGATAACAAGTAGTGGTGATGTGAGAAGGAGATGGAGTGAGTATTTTTAAAGTTTGTTGAATGTGTTTGATGATAGAGCGGCAGATATAGGGTGTTTTGGTCGAGATGGTGTGCAAAGTGAGAGGGTTAGAGAAAATGATTTGGTAAACAGAGAAGAGGTAGTAAAAGCTTTGCGGAAGATGAAAGCCAGCAAGGCAGCAGGTTTGGATGGTATTGCAGTGGAATTTATCAAAAAAGGGGTGACTGTATTGTTGACTGGTTGGTAAGGTTATTTAATGTATGTATGATTCATGGTGAGGTGCCTGAGGATTGGCGGAATGTTTGCATAGTGCCATTGTACAAAGGCAAAGGGGATAAGAGTGAGTGCTCAAATTACAGAGGTATAAGTTTGTTGAGTATTCCTGGAAAATTATATGGCAGGTTATTAATTGAGAGGATGACGGCATGTACAGAGCATCAGATTGGGGAAGAGCAGTGTGGTTTCAGAAGTGGTAGAGGATGTGTGGATCAGGTGTTTGCTTTTAAGAATGTATGTGAGAAATACTTAGAAAAGCAAATGGATTTGTATGTAGCATTTATGGATCTGGAGAAGGCATATGATAGAGTTGATAGAGATGCTCTGTGGAAGGTACTAAGAATATATGGTGTTGGAGGCAAGTTGTTAGAAGCAATGAAAAATATTTATCGAGGATGTAAGGCATGTGTACGTGTAGGAAGAGAGGAAAGTGATTGGTTCTCATTGAATGTAGGTTTGCGGCAGGGGTGTGTGATGTCTCCATGGTTGTTTAATTTGTTTATGGATGGGGTTGTTAGGGAGGTGACTGCAAGAGTTTTGGAAAGAGGGGCAAGTATGAAGTCCGTTTGGGATGAGAAAGCTTGGGAAGTGAGTCAGTTGTTGTTCGCTGATGATACAGCGCTGGTGGCTGATTCATGTGAGACACTGCAGAAGCTGGTGACTGTGTTTGGTAAAGTGTGTGAAAGAAGAAAGTTAAGAGTAAATGTGAATAAGAGCAAGGTTATTAGGTACAGTAGGGTTGAGGGTCAAGTCAATTGGGAGGTGAGTTTGAATGGAGAAAAACTGGAGGAAGTAAAGTGTTTTAGATATCTGGGAGTGGATCTGGCAGCGGATGGAGCCATGGAAGCGGAAGTGGATCATAGGGTGGGGGAGGGGGCGAAAATTCTGAGAGCCTTGAAGAATGTGTGGAAGTCGAGAACATTATCTCGGAAAGCAAAAATGGGTATGTTTGAAGGAATAGTGGTTCCAACAATGTTGTATGATTGCGAGGAGTGGGCTATGGACAGAGTTGTGCGCAGGAGGATGGATGTGCTGGAAATGAGATGTTTGAGGACAATGTGTGGTGTGAGGTGGTTTGATCGAATAAGTAACGTAAGGGTAAGAGAGATGTGTGGAAATAAAAAGAGCGTGGTTGAGAGAGCAGGAGAGGGTGTTTTGAAATGGTTTGGGCACATGGAGAGAATGAGTGAGGAAAGATTGACCAAGAGGATATATGTGTCGGAGGTGGAGTGAACGAGGAGAAGTGGGAGACCAAATTGGAGGTGGAAAGATGGAGTGAAAAAGATTTTGTGTGATTGGGGCCTGAACATGCAGGAGGGTGAAAGGAGGGCAAGGAATAGAGTGAATTGGATCGATGTGGTATACCGGGGTTGACGTGCTGTCAGTGGATTGAATCAGGGCATGTGAAGCGTCTGGGGTAAACCATGGAAAGCTGTGTAGGTATGTATATTTGCGTGTGTGGACGTATGTATATACATGTGTATGGGGGTGGGTTGGGCCATTTCTTTCGTCTGTTTCCTTGCGCTACCTCGCAAACGCGGGAGACAGCGACAAAGCAAAAAAAAAAAAAAAAAAAATATATATATATATATATATGTATATCCCTGGGGATAGGGGAGAAAGAATACTTCCCACGTATTTCCTGCGTGTCGTAGAAGGCGACTAAAAGGGGGGGAGCGGGGGTCTGGAAATCCTCCCCTCTCGTTTTTTTTTAATTTTCCAAAAGAAGGAACAGAGAACGAGGCCAGGTGAGGATATTCCCTTAGAGGCCCAATCCTCTGTTTCTAACGCTACCTTGCTAACGCGGGAAATTGCGATTAGTATGAAAGAAAAGATATATATATATATATATATATATATATATATATATATATATATATATATATATATATATATATATATATATATATATATATATATATGTATATATATATATATGTGTGTGTGTGTGTGTGTGTGTGTGTGTGTGTTTAGAGACAGATAGTTAATAGATAGATAAAAGGGATATGTATATGTGCGGAAATGAGTATCGCTAATTACCTTCTTGGTCGTATAAGTTGGGAACTTATTCATTCGTAACCCCCCCCCCCCCCCCCTCTTTCCTAACTTCTTACTTCTAATGTACAGCTTGTGAACTTCCTAGTCTTGCCATCGCTTGCCATCTATTTACTGATCCTGTTTCACAATTCTACACCTTTCTTACTTAAGGAGTGTTTTGTTCGTCCCTCCTGAGTCTGTATACCCAGCATCCTGATACGTTCTCTTTTAAAGCTCTCTTTCTTTTTATGAAGAAAATGGTTTACGATAGCCTAAACCGGTGCTCGTAGTAGTGGTTGATGGTAATGATAGTGGTGATGGTGCGCTTGGCAAAATGGTGGTGGTGGTGGTGGTAATTGTTGAAATTTGATCGTGGTAATGCTGGTGGTGGTAGTGGTTGATATTGATGGCAATGGTAGTTGGTATGAATGATGGTGGTGGTGGTGGTGGTGGTTGTTGATGTTAATGGTGGTAGTAGCTGGTAATGACAGTGGTAGTGGTGTTCTTGCTGGTTAGATGGTGGTGGTCATCTTTACCAGATGTGTATCATGTTTTCAGAGTAAATTATATCCTTCCAACGTAGGCAACTTGAAGGCTTTACTCCTCCTCCCACAACTCTTATTTACTTGCTCTTCCCCCAAGGTAGTCTTGTGCCTGTCAGTCGGGAGACCTCGCAATTAGTTCTCACCACCGGCGTCTGTAATGAATAGTTCCCTGATGTTTTAGCTACTGGTTGGTAGCTATTTGCTGTCTTGTCAGGAACTCTTGTTTTCAGCCTGTCCATCTCTTCCAGCAGACGCTCTGCCGGGAACTCTCCATGGGATTGCTAAGTAAGACGGTCGAATCCAGTTGATTCCTATATCGCATCAAAACCAACTTTATTCTTTTTTTTTTATTTATTTCATTACCTACGTCCTCCAATTTCTTGCTTGATTACCGTTTTCTTGATTTTGCTTCTCCTTGTCTTCTTGAGCTTCGCCCTGAGGAGGTTCCATGTCTGCTACTTTTCTTCATCTTTCTTTCTCTGTGATGGTCCAGGTCGCAGCCCCATACGGCAGTAGGAGGAATATGAAGCTCTCTTAGCATCAGATGCAAGTCACCTGTGACTTGGGTGCACATGGAAAGTCTTTTTGTTCCTTCATTCTTCAAATCCTTCTGTGCTGTAGATGATGCTCTTGAAATATTTGAATACTGTTATGGTAATGAACTCAAATGTTTGTCTCTATGTTGGTCGAATACCATTGGATCTTTTCTAGCACACTAGCTTTCCCTCTCATGGGAACAACAAGTTGGTGGTGCCTAATTTGCGTTGGATTGTATATGTCATAAGATTCCTCTCGAGCATCTTGTCCACAATGTCGCAGGCTGTTTTAATGCAGCCCAAGTTATCGTTTGCCTCCCTCACAGTCCCTCAGCCTTGATATCCTTGGATAGGTTTGGCAATTATGATTTCTGCAGGTTGTTTTATCCTGGGAATATTAACACAAAATTTTAGTTTTTTTTAAGTTACCTTGTTTAGATTCAGTATCATACGCCATTTATTCAGCATTTGTTGTAACTTATCAGGATGTTGTTGAAAATGATAGCATTCTGTAAAGCTCCTTACTTCCCATAAGTTTGGCATCACGACATATTCAGTTATATATATGAAGATCCTCCAACAGATCACCACAACTGAGAATTAACATCAGCCCTAACACTTATCCCCATGTGACTCCACTTGGTACTTACACCCAGTTCGTGAAGGGCATCTTTAACACATGTTCGTTCACTCCTACGGACAACGTAACTTCGATCAGGTTACGAAACTCTCCTACAACAGTTTTGTGTCTCGACTTTGTGTTCGCATCGTGTTTCGCGAAATATTTCAAAGGTTACTTCGCAGTCCGAAATACATAATGAACACACCCTCCCTTCAAAATGTTGAGTATCTTCTCGTGATTGTCCAGCAGGTATGTTACACATGACCTCTCCTCTGGGTTCATGTTGCATCTCACTTTTAAACGCTGCCTTTAGATAAAAGTTCACCTGCCAGTCTCATGATTAACTTATCCATTCGCCTGCAGGCCATGCTCATTATGGACCGCATTGGTTTGCAGTTTATGTCAGTTTTCCTCTGTCATTTCTTTCTGGTTATCTAATGATTAGGGGCAAGTGGAGGATGGGTGGCAGGGGCTGTTGGATAGGGTAAGGCACAATCGAGAAATAGGAGATAGCTAAAGCTAAATGTTGGATGTAGGTCTTACTGAATTATGCGACTGATTTGTTTGATACGTATTTCTGGAGCCTCGTTCGTGTATCCCTGGCAGACCGTGTATGTGAGTTTATGTGATAATACTTTTGGTTGGTTTAGTAAAGACATTGGCTAAGTTAAGGTAAGAATTATTCAGTGTGTATAACGCAGGATTACTGAAGCTTGTCTTAGGGCTTTGAGGTTGCCGTCGAGGTCTTCACTATGTCTGTAGTTTGTGTCTTTGTTGTTATCTTGTTTCGGATGAGTATTTTTGGCTCTAACCTCATTCAGACATATAGCAATTTTCTTTAAGTCTTTGATCTTGTCCTTCGGTATGTTCGATTTAGGGATATTCCTCGTTTGTAACAAATCACAGGGCCTCAGCAAACATTAGTTAGAGGTGAGGTGTATGGATACTAGGGAGTAGCTCAATATTAAAAGGCTTCTAAGCCTTTTTCCGTAGAATTTCTGCCTCTCCGGGAGGTGCTCGAACCTGCACAGGTATTTTGGCAAAGGAAGTTGCATTGTATTCTTTCCGTAACTTCTGGTAAGCCTAACTTTCATAGCTAACACAGTGAACCGCTCTTCCACACTCCCTCAAAGGCTTTGCTAACGTCTTTTTGTATGACTGTACGTTTTATTTCTAGGCCTCTGATATTTGCAAAATCCCTTCGTCTTCTTTCTTGAGGATAGATATTAGGTTTGCCCTTATGCACCCTCTTGTCTATGGTTACGGCTCGTTCTCTTGGGTACATATGCAGAGAAATCATCTCGTCCATAAGCCTCATGTGAGGCTATATTTTCGATATGTTTCTTTACATCCAGTTTCTAATGTCACTGCTTTCTAGTGTCTTACTTTCATCTCACTCCAAAGAAATCAGAGAAATAGAATAGCTTTTGACCTCAGCACTTAATAGGACAATTACCTTCATCTGTGTCGAAAATACTATTGATACATTAATGTTAAGTCCATCGTATTATTTCTTATTTCATCCTTGATGTATATCTTTCTTTACATTACCAGATCAGTTTCTTTCCAGCCGTCTTCCGCATGCTCAAT
>NC_092236.1:22761305-22783805 GCF_036320965.1 Panulirus ornatus
TGGGGGTGTATGTGGGAGCGAGGATTATTTCCCACTCCTGAAGAAGCTGTCAAAGATTCTTCGGCTGGTGGTTAGATCATGACGATTACAGCCTTAATGACCCCAGCAGTCGATGGGTCTAACATCCAAACTACCAACCAATCAACCAGCCAACGGCAGTAATTAATCATCGCTTCTTTAAACTACTTTTCCATGCATGAAATAATTAGACAAAAATACAAGATGATTACGACGAAGCTAATAATCCATCCAACATAATCACACATACTTATATCATCAGAGCTGAATTATTAACAGTATGTACAAGCAAGAACATCCGAATCTCCTACTGTGGATAATCCGGTCGCAGGCGAATCCCTCCAGGATAATCAAATCCAATTATCCTGGCCATAAATGTGAACGAAACTGAATGAAAAATCCAATTTAACCTTGGCGCGTCAGAGGGTCCCCAAACGCATTAGAAATCAATTGCAGTGATCAAGCTCAGCCTCGCGAATAGCAATTACATTAACAGTTGTAAAATAGGAGGCGTGTAATTGATATTAGGCGTTATTAATGGGACAAGGCGGCAATATGACATGCCAGGCTGAGTCACGCGCGAGTCGATAGGGCCAATATCGGGATTGCGCGCGGCTTCTTGTAATTAATATTCACCAGAGATGAGACGATATGATAGTTTTTGATATATACGATGCATACAATATACGTCTATATAAATATATATGTACAGTGTTAACAAATGGAGCCACAAGAGTATATATATATATATATATATATATATATATATATATATATATATATATATATATATATATATATATATATATATATATATATAAATATCTTTCTTTCATACTGTTCGCAATTTTCCGCGTTAGCGAGGTAGCGTTAAGAACAGAGGACTGGACCTTTGAAGGATTATCCTCACCTGGACCCCTTCTCTGTTCCTTCTTTTTGGAAAATTTAAAAAAAAAAAACGAGAGGGGAGGATTTCCAGCCCCACGTTCCCTTCCCTTTAAGTCGCCTTCTACGACACGCAGTGAATACGTGGGAAGTATTCTTTCTCTCCTATCCCTAGGGATATATATATATATATATATATATATATATATATATATATATATATATATATATATATATATATATATATATATATATATATATATATATATATATATATATATATATATATATATATATATATATATATATATATATAAATCGATTTTTTAACATTGCACATATACAATGCCTTAGTGTTACGTTTACTCACGCACATACAAGTATAAATGTACAAATGGAATTCATTCTTCACGCAATGTAATGAATTTATTCTCTTGTGGAGGTCAAACGAACTTACAAAACTTAAGATTTCAATGTATTCATTTAGCGCTGCCACACTGAACTCAAAAATTTGGTATCACAGCCTATCTTATCTATTGATTCATATCTTCTGTATTGCTTAACAAATCTTCCTCATCCTTTCGTCAGCTTCAAAGTCCTATCCCACGCGAGATCCAAGCCTGGACTGAACCTTCCTCCTGCTTCCTGAAGAAGGTTTAGCAGCGAGGCTGCCCTCTCTAGAGGATGCTCCTCGTCTCTCACACCAGCAGCACAAGCAGCTCAAGAAAACTGTGAGGGAAGGTGCAAGATCGACGAGCCCGGAAATGTCATCCTTCTGGGAACGTGTTCGCCTTCCAGTGACTTAGGCTAAGCACGGTACTGGCTGCATGTATATATGTATTCATATATGTATGTATATTAGTATGTCTCTTTCTCTCACAATATATATATATATATATATATATATATATATATATATATATATATATATATATATATATATATATATATATATATATATATATATATATATATATATATATATATACATATATACATATATTTAAATATATAAATCTTTTTCACTCCATCTTTCCACCTCCAATTTGGTCTCCCACTTCTCATCGTTCCCTCCACCTCCGACACATATATCCTCTTGGTCAATCTTTCCTCACTCATTCTCTCCATGTGCCCAAACCATTCCGAAACACCCTCTTCTGCTCTCTCAACCACACTCTTTTTATTTCCACACATCTCTCTTACCATTACGGTACTTACGCGATCAAACCACCTCACACCACATATTGTCCTCAAACATCTCATTTCCAGCACATCCACCCTCCTGCGCACAACTCTATCCATAGCCCACGCCTCGCAACCATACAACATTGTTGGAACCACTATTCCTTCAAACATACCCATTTTTGCTTTCGGATATAATGTTCTCGACTTCCACACATTCTTCAAGGCTCCCACGATTCTCGCCCCCTCCCCCACCCAATGATTCGCTTCCGCTTCCATGGTTCCATCCGCTGCCAAATCCACTCCCAGATATCTAAAACACTTTACTTCCTCCAGTTTTCCTCCATTCAAACTTACCTCCCAATTTACATGACCCTCAACACCACTGTACCTAATAACCCTGCTCTTAATCATATTTACTCTTAACTTTCTTCTTTCACTCACTTTACCAAACTCAGTCACCAGCTTCTGCAGTTTCTCACATGAATCAGCCACCAGCGCTGTATCATCAGCGAACAACAACTGACTCACTTCCCAAGCTCTCTCATCCACAACAGACTGCATACTTGCCTCTCTTTCCAAAACTCTTGCATTCACCTCCCTAACAACCCCATCCATAAACAAATTAAACAACCATGGAGACATCACACACCCTTACCCTTACCGGAAACCTACATTCACTGAGAACCAATCACTTTCCTCACTTCCTACACGTACACATGCCTTACATCCTCGATAAAAACTTTTCACTGCTTCTAACAACTTGCCTCCCACACCATATATTCTTTGTGCCTTCCCCAGAGCATCACTATCAACTCTATCATATGCCTTCTCCAGATCCATAAATGCTACATACAAATCCATATGCTTTTCTAAGTATTTCTCACATACATTCTTCAAAGCAAACACTTGATCCACACATCCTCTACCACTTCTGAAACCACATGTCTCTTCCCCAATCTGATGCTCTGTACATGCCTTCACCCTTTCAATCAATACCCTCCAATATAATTTACCAGGAATACTCAACAAACTTATACCTCTGTAATTTGAGCACTCACTCTTATCCCCTTTGCCTTTGTACAATGGCACTATTCACGCATTCCGCCAATCCTCAGGCACCTCACCATGAATCATACATACATTGAATAACCTTACCAACCAGTCAACAATACAGTCACCCCCTTTTTTTTATTAAATTCCACTGCAATACCGTCCAAACCTACTGCCTTGCCGGCTTTCATCTTCCGCAAAGATTTTACTACCTCTTCTCAGTTTACCAAATCATTTTCCCTAACCCTCTCACTTTGCACACCACTTCGACCAAAACACCCTATATCTGCTACTCCATCATCAAACACATTCAACAAACCTTCAAAATACTCACTCCATCTCCTTCTCATATCACCACTACTTGTTATCACCTCCCCATTAGCCACCTTCACTGAAGTTCCCATTTGCTCTCTTGTCTTACGCACTTTATTTACCTCCTTCCAGAACATCTTTTTATTCTCCCTAAAACTTAATGATACTCTCTCACCCCATCTCTCATTTGCCCTGTTTTTCACCTCTTGCACCTTTCTCTTGACCTCCTGTCTCTTCTTTTTTACATCTCCCACTCATTTCCATTTTTTCCCAGCAAAAAATCATCCAAATTCCTCTCTCTTCTCTTTCACTAATAATCTTAGTTCTTCATCCCACCACTCACTACCCTTTCTAATCAACCCACCTCCCACGCTTCTCATGCCACAAGCATCTTTTGCGCAAGACATCACTGCTTCCCTATATACGTCCCATTCCTCCCCCACTCTCCTTACCTCCTTTGTTCTCACCTTTTTCGATTCTGTCCTCAGTCTCTCCTGGTACTTCCTCACACAAGTCTCCTTCCCAAGCTCACTTACTCTCACCACCCTCTTCACCCAACATTCTCTCTTCTTTTCTGAAAACCCATACAAATCTTCACCTTCGCCTCCACATGATAATGATCAGACCTCCCTCCAGTTACACCTCTCAGCACATTAACATCCAAAAGTCTCTCTTTCGTGTGCCTGTCAATTAACACGTAATCCAATAACGCTCTCTGGCCATCTCTCCTACTTACATACGTATACTTATGTATATCTCGCTTTTTAAACCAGGTATTCCCAATCACCAGTCCTTTTTCAGCACATAAATCTGCAAGCTCTTCACCATTTCCATTTACAACACTGAACACCCTATGTATACCAATTATTCTCTCAACTGCCACATTACTCACCTTTGCATTCAAATCACCCATCACTGTAACCCGGTCTTGTGCATCAAAACCACTAACACACTCATTCAGCCTCTCCTAAAACACTTGCCTCTCATGATCTTTCTTCTCATGCCCAGGTGCATATGTACCAATAATCACCCATCTCTCTCCATCAACTTTCAGTTTTAACCATATTAATCTAGAATTTACTTTCTTACATTCTATCACATACTACCACAACTCCTATTTAAGGAGTAGTGCTACTCCTTCCCTTGCTCTTGTCCTCTCACTAACCCCTGACATTACTCCCAAGACATTCCCAAACCATTCTTCCCCTTTACCCTTAAGCTTCGTTTCACTCAGAGCCAAAACATCCAGGTTCCTTTCCTCAAACATACTACCTATCTCTCCTTTTTTCACATCTTGGTTACATCCACACACCTTTAGACACCCCACTCTGAGCTTACGAGGAGGATGAGCACTCCCCGCGTGACTCCTTCTTCTGTTTCCCATTTTAGAAAGTTAAAAAAATACAAGGAGGGGAGGATTTCTGGCCCCCCGCTTCCGTCCCCTCTAGTCGCCTTATACGACACGCGAGGAATGCGTGGGAAGTATTCTTTCTCCCCTATCCCCAGGGATGATATAAATATATTATATATATATATATATATATATATATATATATATATATATATATATATATATATATATATGTATATATATATATATATATATATATATATATATATATATATATATATATATATATATATATATATATATATATATATATGTATATATATATATATATATATATATATATATATGAAAAATGTATGAAATAATTTAGAAAACTGAAACATCTAGCTGGAAATGAAATGAATAATGAATGTCACATAATGGTTCAACCTTTGGCTATGGAAAAGGGGAATGTATAATTTATTTACACAAATATATATATATATTCATATATATATATATGTATATATATATATATATATATATATATATATATATATATATATATATATATATATATATATATATATATATATATATATATATATATGTATATATGTATATATATATATATATATATATATATATATATATATATATATATATATATATATATATATATATATATATATATATATATATATATAAACTGGAGGAAGTAAAGTGTTTTAGATATCTGGGAGTGGATCTGGCAGCGGATGGAACCATGGAAGCGGAAGTGGATCATAGGGTGGGGAGGGGGCGAAAATCCTGGGAGCCTTGAAGAATGTGTGGAAGTCGAGAACATTATCTCGGAAAGCAAAAATGGGTATGTTTGAAGGAATAGTGGTTCCAACGATGTTGTATGGTTGGGAGGCGTGGGCTATGGATAGAGTTGTGCGCAGGAGGATGGATGTGCTGGAAATGAGATGTTTGAGGACAATGTGTGGTGTGCGGTGGTTTGATCGAGTAAGTAACGTAAGGGTAAGAGAGATGTGTAGAAATAAAAAGAGCGTGCTTGAGAGAGCAGAAGAGGGTGTTTTGAAATGGTTTGGGCACATGGAGAGAATGAGTGAGGAAAGATTGACCAAGAGGATATATGTGTCGGAGGTGGAGGGAACGAGGAGAAGTGGGAGACCAAATTGGAGGTGGAAAGATGTAGTGAAAAAGATTTTTTGTGATCGGGGCCTGAACATGCAGGAGGGTGAAAGGAGGGCAAGGAATAAAGTGAATTGGATCGATGTGGTATACCGGGGTTGACGTGCTGTCAGTGGATTGAATCAGGGCATGTGAAGCGTCTGGGGTAAACCATGGAAAGCTGTGTAGGTATGTATATTTGTGTGTGTGGACGTATGTATATACATGTGTATGGGGGTGGGTTGGGCCATTTCTTTCGTCTGTTTCCTTGCGCTACCTCGCAAACGCGGGAGACAGCGACAAAGCAAAAAAAAGAAAAATAGATATTCATATATATATATATATATATATATATATATATATATATATATATATATATATATATATATATATATATATATATATATATATATATATACATATGTGTGTGTATGTGTGTGTGTGTGTGTAAGGGGAGTGGGAGAGGAATAGGATTTATGTAGGGAAGCAGTAGTGATGGCTTGCGCAAAAGATGCTTGTGGTATGAGAAGCGTGGGAGGTGGGCAGATTAGAAAGGGATTTTGAGTGGTGGGATGAAGAAGCAAGATTATTAGTGAAAGAGAAGAGAGAGGCATTTGGACGATTTTTGCAGGGGAATAATGCAAATGAGTGGGAGATGTATAAAAGAAAGAGGCAGGAGGTTAAGAGAAAGGTGCAAGAGGTAAAAAAGAGGGCAAATGGGAGATTGGGTGAGAGTATCATCAAGTTTTAGGGAGAATAAAAAGATGTTTTGGATGAAGGTAAATAAAGTGCGTAAGACAAGGGAACAAATGGGAATTTCGGTGAAGGGGGCTAATGGGGAGGTGATGAATAGTGGTGATGTGAGAAGGAGATGGAGTGAGTATTTTGAAGGTTTGTTGAATGCGTTTGATGATAGAGTGGCAGATATAGGGTGTTTTGGTCGAGGTGGTGTGCAAAGTGAGAGGGTTAGGGAAAATGATTTGGTGAACAGAGAGGAGGTAGTAAAAGCATTGCGGAAGATGAAAGCTGGCAAGGCAGCGGGTTTGGATAATGGTATTGCAGTGAAATTTATTTAGAAAGAGGGTGACTGTATTGTTGAATGGTTGGTAAGGTTATTTAATGTATGTATGATTCATGGTGAGGTGACTGAGGATTGGCGGAATGCGTGCATAGTGCCATTGTATAAAGGCAAAGGGGATAAGAGTGAGTGCTCAAATTACAGAGATATAAGTTTGTTGAGTATTCCTGGTAAATTATATGGGATGGTGTTGATTGAGAGGGTGTAGGCATGTACAGAGCATCAGATTGGGGAAGAGCAGTATGGTTTCAGAAGTGGTAGAGGATGTGTGGGTCAGGTGTTTGCTTTGAAGAATGTATGTGAGAAATACTTAGAAGAGCAAATGGATTTGTATGTAGCATTTATAGATCTGGAGAAGGCATATGATAGAGTTGATAGAGATGCTCTGTGGAAGGTACAAAGAATATATGGTGTGGGAGGCAAGTTGTTAGAAGCAGTGAAAAGTTTTTATCGAGGATGTAAGGCATGTGCACGTGTAGGAAGAGAGGAAAGTGATTGGTTCTCAGTGAATGTAGGTTTGCGGCAGGGGTATGTGATGTCTCCATGGTTGTTTAATTTGTTTATGGATGGGGTTGTTAGGGAGGTGAATGCAAGAGTTTTGGAAAGTGGGGCAAGTATGAAGTCTGTTGTGGATGAGAGAGCTTGGGAAGTGAGTCAGTTGTTGTTCGCTGATGATACAGCGCTGGTGGCTGATTCATGTGAGAAACTGCAGAAGCTGGTGACTGAGTTTTGTAAAGTGTGTGAAAGAAGAAAGTTGAGAGTAAATGTGAATAAGAGCCAGGTTATTAGGTACAGTAGGGTTGAGGGTCAAGTCAATTGGGAGGTAAGTGTGAATGGAAAAAAAACTGAAGTTAAGTGTTTTAGACATCTGGGAGTGGATTTGGCAGAGGATGGAACCATGTAAGTGGAAGTGAATCATAGGGTGGGGGAGGGGGCGAAAATTTTAGGTGCCTTGAAGAATGTGTGGAAGTCGAGAACGTTATATCCGAAAGCAAAAATGGGTATGTTTGAAGGAATAGTGTTTCCAACAATGTTGTATGGTTGCGAGGCGTGGGCTATGGGCAGATTTGTGCGGAGGAGGGTGGATGTGCTGGAAATGAGATGTTTGAGGACAATATGTGGTGTGAGGTGGTTTGATCGAGTAAGTAATGTACGGGTAAGAGAGATGTGTGGTAATAAAAAGATTGTGGTTGAGAGGGCAGAAGAGGGTGTTTCGAAATGGCTTGGTCACATGGAGAGAATGTGTGAGGAAAGATTGACCAAGAGGATATATGTGTTAGGTGGAGGGAACGAGGAGAAGTGGGAGACCAAATTGGAGGTGGAAAGATGTAGTGATAAAGATTTTGAGTGATCGGGGCCTGAACATGCAGGAGGGTGAAAGGCGTTCAGTGTCAATGGATTGAACCAGGGCATGTGAAGCGTTTGGGGTAAACGATGGAAAATTCTGTGGGGCTTGGATGTGGAAAGGGAGCTGTGGTTTCGGTGCATTATTACATGACAGCTAGAGACTGAGTGTGAACGAATGAGGCTTTTGTTGTCTTTTCTTAGCACTGCCTCGCACACATGAGGGGGGAGGGGGATGTTATTCCATGTGTGGCGAGGTGGCGATGGGAGTGAAGAAAGGAAGACAGTGTGAATTATGTACATGTCTATATATGTATGTGTCTGTGTGTGTATATATATGTATACATTGAGATGCATAAGTATGTATATTTGCGTGTGGGGACGTGTATGTATATAAATGTGTATGTGGGTGGGTTGGGCCATTCTTTCGTCTGTTTCCTTGCGCTACCTCGCTAACGCGGGAGACAGCGACAAAGCAAAATAAATATATATAAATGAATAAATATATATATATATATATATATATATATATATATATATATATATATATATATATATATATATATATATATATATATATATATATATATATATATATATATATATATATATATATATATATATATATATATATATATATATATATATACATATATATATATATATATATATATATACATATATATATATATATATATATATATATATATATATATATATATATATATATATATATATATATATATATATATATATATATATATATATATATATATATATATTTATATATGTGTGTGTGTGTGTGTGTGTGTGTGTGTGTGTAAATATGTATATAAAGAGAGACAGACTAGTAGATAGATAGATAGATAAACATACAATTCTTTATAAAAGCCGACATGACCCAGGCAAAAGCATGTCCTACTCGAAGTCGTTTCAGTGTTCGTCAATACAACTCTTGAAGGTGCAGAGTTATAAGAACTGGGCAGGACGACAGAAGGAAGAGACTTCCAACTCTTTGCCGTAGAAGGAGACAAGGCTAAATCCTAAGGGCCAGCGATTGTGCGGCTACACACAGTAACTCTAAGAAGGTTAAGCCACATGTGTGTGTCTAAGTCATAGGGACTAGGAGATACGCACACACACACACACACACACACACACACACACACACACACACACACACACACACACACACACACACAGACGCATACGTGCACACAACTCATAAGAACTGTGACCGACATGATATACCTGTAGAACAGAAAGAGAAAGGGAAACAACGTCATATAGGACGGATAAAGTTGGTTCAACAGAGGAAAAGTCAAATTCATAGCTTAGAAAGCTCTTGATTCCACTCTGAGGGAGGAGGATGAAACGCAGTACCATACATAGCAACAGTGCTCCACACTGGGGCAAAGGAGATCCATTGAGATATGGAAAAAAAAAAACTACTCCAAAGAAAAATAGTCTTGCAACCTATACGATTTTCCCAGCCTTCGGGAAAAGAGATTTTGTGTTCTTTATGTAAGGTGTCGAGGACAGATGGAAGATATAGTTATCCTAGCATGATCATGTTTAACGTTGATGTGGGAGTTGGGTGATAGGGCAGATTGCAAGGTGATCGGCACATTTGTGTGAATATTGGCTATAAGGCAAATGTAGGAATATGGCAATAGATCATATGAAGAGATAACCAGAAGAAAACTTTTTGAGGTGAACGAAGGATGACACCAGTGAGGTAGGGAAGGTGATATTTACAAAATGGCCAGAGAGAGAGAGAGAGAGAGAGAGAGAGAGAGAGAGAGAGAGAGAGAGAGAGAGAGAGAGAGAGTTTCTGGGATGTTTATGTCCCCGCTATCAAACAATTTGTCTTCCTTGCCGTAAAAGTTGACTCCTATTACCGACCGTAGTTAACGACCCTCCCACTACCTATAGAGAGCGGCGGAGCATCATCGAATGAGTGAAGGCGTGGGGGTAAAAGAGAGAGAAAAAAAAGCCTTTGATGGCAGGCAAGGGACCGTATTTATGGTAATGAAGTTGACCAGATTCCATTACGATAGAGAGCTTCTCTACTTCCCCGCCGCTGGCACCTGCCCCTTACGGCGGAGACAACCCCTGCCGTCAGACCAGCAGCCAACTTGCTTCCTAAAGTTTAACTTTTTACCTTAGTGCGCAGTTTTGAAGTCAAGGAAACTACATTCTTTTTTCCAGTCCGCCTCGCACTGGGACAACAAAAGTGGCGTAATATAACCAAAACTCGGCGGGAGAAACTGCCGTGTGAGCCGCCATGTCGTCCATATTCCCGGATAATCATGGCAGCGGCGGCGGGAAAGTTAGGCTCCTTAGCACGCCAGGCGGGGCAGCGCGCGCCGCCCTCGCTGGCTAGTACTAACTTGTGACCCGCAGCCGCCACTCCCTTCCCTCCCGCTCTCTAGAATTTAATTAGCCTGAAACGTTATCCAGCGGAGTCCCTGCTACGCCTCACTCCTGCAGCTTGAGGATATCATATATTTTTTTCCCCCTGAGCTTTACGGCCTCACTTTCTTTTCTTTGTATTATGGCTCCGGGTTTCTGTCTGGGCATCTGCGGTGTGGCCACAGCACTATCTCTTCTTTTTAGAAGACTTTCTCTTTTCCTTTTGAACACTTAGCTGAGCAATCGGCTTAGGTCGGTGAACGGACAAGGCTACTAAGTTAGGAATTGTCTTATAATTTGCTAGAAAAGATGACATACATGTTATCCACACCTATGTAGGACATACATTGAAGCGTCCTGCAGTGCTGTTGTAGACCACGGGTCATGCACATGGTGAGAATGTACGTGGTCTTAGAATTATGTTGAACACTGAAAGAAAAGGTTAAAGATATTTCGACTGGTGGAAGTAGTTTGAACGTTGACGGCAATAATGATCCTGGCGTCTATGTTAGGCCCAGAGCCACAGAAACCAAACAGTTAACTTGAAGACCAGTTTTAAGAATCATTAAGAAGAATTATGAAATACCTCGTCATTCACAAAGAGAAAGAGCTGATTTCGTCTTATGCTCACACTACGGAAACAGGAACAGATGGCAAGGCAAGACGTATGGAAACGTGAAGATTTGTCGAAGTCCTGAAAACGAACCTAGTAATATATCACCATTAAACAACATGATTACAATAATGAATCCACCCGTAATAGGCACATACATGATATATATTCACAACATGCAAATCATCTACCAAGAAGTTTCCATCTTTCGATAAAGCCTTGCTCACAACGCACGTGTGTACGAGAATTTTCGTCAGCGATGCCTGGCATCGGGCATCACGCCCGAAGGGACTGATGAATACCATAACATCTGCGATCACTCTGGAGACTCATTAACCTGACGTAATCATATCATACTTAGCGGTACCTGGTATCTGGCAGCACCTGGTGTCTGGAAGCACTTGGCACCTGCAGTACCTGGTGTCTGGAGGTACTTGGTATCGCGGTGACTGGTAACTGGTAGCACCTAGTGTTTGAAAGTATCTGGCTCTCACAGTACCTGGTGTTTAAAAGTGGTTGGTATTTGCACTGCCTTGTAGTTGGCAGCTTTCATGTCTGTAAGTAGCTGGCGTTTGAAGTACCCGGTGTCTGGAAGTATTTGGTATCTGCAATTCCAGGCGTCTGGCAGCTCCTGGTGTATATAACAGTGTTTGCGGTACTTAGTGTCTCCAGAATTTGATTAAAAACTCGACAGCTGTTTTTCAGTACACCTTCATTAGTAGACATAAACTTAACACAGAGTAACGAACATACAAATCCACGAAAATATGGAGGGGAATGTATTCGCAAAGGTATTGACAAAAAGCAGCACCTCACCCCTACACATGTTCATGAAGATACTGCATGTTACTAGTATGTGGCACCGAGCTCATTGGTCGCGGCCGGGAGGTGAGCACTTGAACAAATTCCTACGTAAGTTTACCGACTAAGAACACCATAAGGAGTTTGTCTTTGACGCTCATGCATTTATTTGATCTGAGCATATGGATACACAGACTTCCGGCTATTCACATTCCTTTTCTTACAACTACTATTCATTAAACAATCAGTCATTATCATTATCATTAGTATCATTATTATCATTATTAGGAAAACACTAACAATGCTAATGTTTTACGTTACTCACCTTGAAGGAGAGGGAGATAAATGATATCTATCTATCTATCTATCTATCTATCTATCTATCTATCTATCTATATATATATATATATATATATATATATATATATATATATATATCATCCCCGGGGATAGGGGAGAAAGAATACTTCCCACGTATTCCCTGCGTGTCGTAGAAGGCGACTAAAAGGGGAGGAAGCGGGGGGCTGGAAATCCTCCCCTCTCGTTTTTTATTTTAATTTTCCAAAAGAAGGAACAGAGGGGGCCAGGTGAGGATATTCCAAAAAAGGCCCAGTCCTCTGTTCTTAACGCTACCTCGCTAACGCGGGAAATGGCGAATAGTTTAAAAGATATATATATATATATATATATATATATATATATATATATATATATATATATATATATATATATGTATATATATATATATATAAATATATATATATTGGAAAGGATCACAATTTTGCGCGTGATCAAGATATTCCTATGAGTCCACGGGGAAAATGAAACACGATAAGTTTCCAAGTGCACTTTCGTGTAATAATCACATCATCAGGGAGACACATGAGAGAATTATAAGTCAGTTGATATACATCGAAGAGACGAAGCTAGGACGCCATTTGGTAAACATGCGATTGTCCAAGACATACAACGAGCGTTCATAAACTTATTATTTTACAAATCTTATCAACAATAAAGTTATCTAATTTGTATAGACCATCACTAACATTAAGATTATAATTCTTTGTGTATTTAATAATAGAAGATTCAATGATATTTTTCGTGGTGATAGAGTTAGAGTTAATAACTGAGATGGCATTACTCCAGTCAATAGAATGATCATGATTTTTACCGTGATTAAACAAGGCATTTGATTCTTGTCCCGTTCTTATAATATATTTATGTTGGTTAAGTCTAACAGAAAGATGCTCCCCAGCCTGCCCAACATAAAATTTATCACAATTTCCACATGGCACTTTATAGATCCATCCAGGAGAATTTTCTGGTGAATTCCTGATTAAGATATTCTTTATAGTATTATTGTTGCTGAAGGCAACATTTACATTAAAGGATTTAAGCAACATGGGAAGTAAAGTGAAATTATTATTCAAAGGGAGAACTAAAAGATTCTTGGTGTCGATGGGAGGTTTGGGCTCAACTCATAGAGTTGAGCCCAAACTCATTTATGGAGTTGAGCCCAAACCTCCCATTGACACCAATGCCTCTCTCTTCTCTTTCACTAAAAATCTTAGTTCTTCATCCCACCACTCACTACCCTTTCTAATCTGCCCATCTCCCACGCTTCTCATGCCACAAGCATCTTTTGCGCAGGCTTCCCTAAATAAATAACATTCCTCCCCACTCCCCTTACCTCCTTTCTTCTCACCTTTTTCCATTCTGTACCCAGTCTCTCTTGGTACTTCCTCACACAAGTCCCCTTCCCAAGCTCACTTACTCTCACCAATCTCTTCACCCCAACATTCTCTCTTCTTTTCTGAAAATCTCTACAAATCTTCACCTTCGCCTCCACAAGATAATGATCAGACATCCCTCCAGGAGCACCTCTCAGCACATTAACATCCAAAAGTCTCTCTTTCACGTGCCTATCAATTAACACGCAATCCAATAACGCTCTCTGGCCATCTCTCCTACTTACATACGTATACTTATGTATATCTCTCTTTTTAAACCAGGTATTCCCATTCACCAGTACTTTTTCAGCACACAAATCTGCAAGCTCTTCACCATTTCCATTTACAACACTGAACACCCCATTTACATCAATTATTCCCTCAACTGCCACATTACTCACCTTTGCATTCAAATCACCCATTACTATAACCCGGTCTCATGCATCAAAACTACTAACACACTCGCTCAGCTGTTCCCAAAACACTTGGCTCTCATGATCTTTCTTCTCATGCCCAGGTGCATATGCACCAATAATCACCCATCTCTCTCCATCAACTTTCAGTTTTACCTATATCAATCTAGAGTTTACTTTCTTATACTCTACCACATACTCAAACCGCTCCTGTTTCAGGAGTAGTGCTACTCCTTCCCTTGCTCTTGTCCTCTCACTAACCCTTGACTTTACTCCCAAGACATTCCCAAACCGCTCTTCCCCTTTACCCTTGAGCTTCGTTTCAATGAAAGCCAAAACATCCAGGTTCCTTTCCTGAAACCTACTATATATCTCTCCTTTTTTCTCATCTTGGTTACATCCACACACATTTAGACACCCCAAACTGAGCCTTCGAGGAGGATGAGCACTCCCCGAGTGACTCCTTCTTCTGGTTCCCCTTTTAGAAAGCTAAAATACAAGGAATAATATATATGGAATATATAAAGTAGAATATACAAGGAAAGAGGGGCAAGTATGCAGTCTTTTGTGGATGAGAGAGCTTGGGAAGTGAGTCAGTTGTTGTTCGCTGATGATACAGCGCTGGTGGCTTATTCGGATGAGAAACTGCAGAAGATGGTGACTGAGAGTAAGGTTATTAGGTACAGTAGGGTTGAGGGACAAGTCAATTGGGAGGTAAGTTCGAATGGAGAAAAACTGGAGGAAGTGAAGTGTTTCAGATATCTGGGAGTGGATTTCACAGCGGATGGAATCATGGAAGCGGAAGTGAATCATAGGTTGGGGGAGGGGGCGAAAGTTCTGGGAGCGATGAAGAATGTGTAGAAGTCGAGATCATTATCTCGGAAAGCAAAAATGGGTATGTTTGAAGGAATAGTGGTTCCAACAATGTTATATGGTTGCGGGGCGTGGCTATAGATAGAGTTGTGCGGAGGAGGGTGGGTGTGCTGGAAATGAGATGTTTGAGGACAATATGTGGTGTGAGGTGGTTTGATCGAGTAAGTAATGTAAGGGTAAGAGAGATGTGTGGTAATATAAAGAGTGTGGTTTAAAGAGCAGAAGAGGGTGTTTTGAAATGTTTTGGTCATGTGGAGAGAATGAGTGAGGATAGATTGACAAATAGGATATATGTGTCAGAGGTGGAGGGAACGAGGAGAAGTGGGAGGCCATATTGGAGGTGGAAAGATGGAGTGAAAAAGACTTTGAGTGATCGGGGCCTGAACATGCAGGAGGGTGAAAGGCGTGCAAGGAATAGAGTGAATAGGAAAGATGTGGTATACCGGGGTCGACGTGCTGTCAATGGATTGAACCAGGGTATGTGAAGCGTCTGGGGTAAACCATGGAAAGTTGTGTGGGGCCTGGATGTGGAAAGGGAGCTGTGGTTTCAGTGCATGATACATGAGAGCTAGAGACTGAGTGTGAACGAATGTGGCCTTTGTTGTCTTTTCCTAGCGCTACCTCTCGCACATGCGGGGGGAGGGGGTTGTTATTTCATGTGTGGCGGGGTGGCAATGGGTGTGAATAAAGCTAAACAGTACGGATTCTGTACACGTGTATATATGTATATTTGTGTGTGTGTGTGTGTGTGTGTATATATATATATATATATATATATATATATATATATATATATATATATATATATATATATATATATATATATATATATATATATATATATATATATATATATATATGTATGTATGTATATATATATATGTATGTATGTATGTATATATATATATATGTATGTATTTCTCCCCTTATCCCTGGGGATAGGGGAGAAAGAATACTTCCCACGTATTCCCTGCGTGTCGTAGAAGGCGACTAAAAGGGAAGGGAGTGGGGGGCTGGAAATCCTCCCCTCTCAATTTTTTTTTCTTTTTTATTTTCCAAAAGAAGGAACAGAGAAGGGGGCCTGGTGAGGATATTCCCGAAAAGGCCCAGTCCTCTGTTCTTAACGCTACCTCGCTAATGCGGGAAATGGCGAATAGTATGAAAGAAAAGAAAAGATATATATATATATTTCTTTTCTTTTAAACTATTCGCCATTTGTCGCGTTAAGAACAGAGGACTGGGCGTTTTTTGGAATACCCTCACCTGGCCCCCTCTGTTCCTTCTTTTGGAAAATTAAAGAAAAAAAAAAACGAGAGGGGAGGATTTCCAGCCCCCCCGCTCCCTCCCCTTTTAGTCGCCTTCTACGACACGCATGGAATACGTGGGAAGTATTCTTTCTCCCCTATCCCAAGGTTTGTTGAATGTGTTTGATGATAGAGTGGCATATATAGGGTGTTTTGGTTGAGGTGGTGTGCAAAGTGAGAGGGTTAGGGAAAATGATTTGGTAAACAGAGAAGTGGTAGTGAAAGCTTTGCGGAAGATGAAAGCCGGCAAGGCAGGAGGTTTGGATGGTATTGCAGTGAAATTTATTAAAAAAGGGGGTGACTGTATTGTTGACTGGTTGGTAAGGTTATTTAATGTATGTATGACTCATGGTGAGGTGCCTGAGGATTGGCGGAATGCGTGCATAGTGCCATTGTATAAAGGCAAAGGGGATAAGAGTGAGTGCTCAAATTACAGAGGTATAAGTTTGTTGAGTATTCCTGGTAAATTATATGGGAGGGTATTGATTGAGAGGGTGAAGGCATGTACAGAGCAACAGATTGAGGAAGAGCAGTGTGGTTTCAGAAGTGGTAGAGGATGTGTGGATCAGGTGTTTGCTTTGAAGAATGTATGTGAGAAATACTTAGAAAAGCAAATGGATTTGTATGTAGCATTTATGGATCTGGAGAAGGCATATGATAGAGTTGATAGAGGTGCTCTGTGGAAGGTATTAAGAATATATGGTGTGGGAGGAAAGTTGTTAGAAGCAGTGAAAAGTTTTTATCGAGGATGTAAGGCATGTGTACGTGTAGGAAGAGAGGAAAGTGATTGGTTCTCAGTGAATGTAGGTTTTCGGCAGGGGTGTGTGATGTCTCCATGGTTGTTTAATTTGTTTATGGATGTGGTTGTTAGGGAGGTAAATGCAATAGTTTTGGAAAGAGGGGCAAGTATGAAGTCTGTTGGGGATGAGAGAGCTTGGGAAGTGAGTCAGTTGCTGTTCGCTGATGATACAGCGCTGGTGGCTGATTCATGTGAGAAACTGCAGAAGCTGGTGACTGAGTTTGGTAAAGTGTGTGGAAGAAGAAAGTTAAGAGTAAATGTGAATAAGAGCAAGGTTATTAGGTACAGTAGGGTTGAGGGTCAAGTCAATTGGGAGGTGAGTTTGAATGGAAAAAAACTGGAGGAAGTGAAGTGTTTTAGATATCTGGGAGTGGATCTGTCAGCGGATGGAACCATGGAAGCGGAAGTGGATCATAGGGTGGGGGAGGGGGCGAAAATTCTGGGGGCCTTGAAAAATGTGTGGAAGTCGAGAACATTATCTCGGAAAGCAAAAATGGGTATGTTTGAAGGAATAGTGGTTCCAACAATGTTTTATGGTTGCGAGGCGTGGGCTATGGATAGAGTTGTGCGCAGGAGGATGGATGTGCTGGAAATGAGATGTTTGAGGACAATGTGTGGTGTGAGGTGGTTTGATCGAGTGAGTAACGTAAGGGTAAGAGAGATGTGTGGAAATAAAAAGAGCGTGGTTGAGAAAGCAGAAGAGGGTGTTTTGAAGTGGTTTGGGCACATGGAGAGAATGAGTGAGGAAAGATTGACCAAGAGGATATATGTGTCGGAGGTGGAGGGAACGAGGAGAAGAGGGAGACCAAATTGGAGGTGGAAAGATGGAGTGAAAAAGATTTTGTGTGATCGGGGCCTGAACATGCAGGAGGGTGAAAGGAAGGCAAGGAATAGAGTGAATTGGAGCGATGTGGTATACCGGGGTTGACGTGCTGTCAGTGGATTGAATCAAGGCATGTGAAGTGTCTGGGGTAAACCATGGGAAGCTGTGTAGGTATGCATATTTGCGTGTGTGGACGTATGTATATACATGTGTATGGGGGGGGGGGGGGTGGGGCCATTTCTTTCGTCTGTTTCCTTACGCTACCTCGCAAACGCGGGAGACAGCGACAAAGTATAAAAAGAAAAAAAATATAAATATATATATATATATATATATATATATATATATATATATATATATATATATATATATATATATATATATATATATATATATATATATATATATGTATGTATATATATATATATATATATATATATAAATATACATTTTTTTTTCTTTTTCATACTATTCGCCATTTCCCGTGTTAGCGACGTTGCGTTAAGAACAGAGGAGGAGGCCTTTGAGGGAATATCCTCACCTGGTAGCCCTTCTCTGTTCCTTCTTTTGGAAAATTGAAAAAAACACGAGAGGGGAGGATTTCCAGGCACCCGCTCCCTCCCCTTTTAGTCGCCTTCTACGACACGCAGGGAATACGTGGGAAGTATTCTTTCTACCCTATCCCCAGGGATAATATATATATATATATATATATATATATATATATATATATATATATATATATATATATATATATATATATATATATATATATATAAAGAAATGGCCCAACCCACCCCCATACACATGTATATACATACGTCCACACACGCAAATATACATACCTACACAGCTTTCCATGGTTTACCCCAGACGCTTCACATGCCCCGATTCAATCCACTGACAGCACGTCAACCCCGGTATACCACATCGCTCCAATTCACTCTATTCCTTGCCCTCCTTTCACCCTCCTGCATGTTCAGGCCCCGATCACACAAAATCTTTTTCACTCCGTCTTTCCACCTCCAATTTGGTCTCCCTTTTCTCCTCGTTCCCTCCACCTCCGACACATATATCCTCTTGGTCAATCTTTCATCACTCATTCCCTCCATGTGCCCAAACCATTTCAAAACACCCTCTTCTGCTCTCTCAACCACGCTCTTTTTATTTCCACACATCTCTCTTACCCTTACGTTACTTACTCGATCAAACCACCTCACACCACACATTGTCCTCAAACATCTCATTTCCAGCACATCCATCCTCCTGCGCACAACTCTATCCATAGCCCACGCCTCGCAACCATACAACATTGTTGGAACCACTATTCCTTCAAACATACCCATTTTTGCTTTCCGAGATAATGTTCTCGACTTCCACACATTCTTCAAGGCTCCCAGAATTTTCGCCCCTTCCCCCACCCTATGATCCACTTCCGCTTCCATGGTTCCATCCGCTGCCAGATCCAATCCCAGATATCTAAAACACTTCACTTCCTCCAGTTTTTCTCCATTCAAACTCACCTTCCCAATTGACTTGACCCTCAACCCTACTGTACCTAATAACCTTGCTCTTATTCACATTTACTCTTAACTTTCTTCTTTCACACACTTTACCAAACTCAGTCACCAGCTTCTGCAGTTTCTCACATGAATCAGCCACCAGCGCTGTATCATCAGCGAACAACAACTGACTCACTTCCCAAGCTCTCTCATCCCCAACAGACTTCATACTTGCCCCTCTCTCCAAAACTCTTGCATTCACCTCCCTAACAACCCCATCCATAAACAAATTAAACAACCATGGAGACATCACACACCCCTGCCGCAAACCTACATTCACTGAGAACCAATCACTTTCCTCTCTTCCTACACGTACACATACCTTACATCCTCGATAAAAACTTTTCACTGCTTCTAACAACTTGCTTCCCACACCATATATTCTTAATACATTCCATAGAGCATCTCTATCAACTCTATCATATGCCTTCTCCAGATCCATAAATGCTACATACAAATCCATCTGCTTTTCTAAGTATTTCTCACATACATTCTTCAAAGCAAACACCTGATCCACACATCCTCTACCACTTCTGAAACCACACTGCTCTTCCCCAATCTGATGCTCTGTACATGCCTTCACCCTCTCAATCAATACCCTCCCATATAATTTACCAGGAATACTCAACAAACTTATACCTCTGTAATTTGAGCACTCACTCTTATCCCCTTTGCCTTTGTACAATGATGATAGAGTGGCAGATATAGGGTGTTTTGGTCGAGGTGGTGTGCAAAGTGAGAGGGTTAGGGAAAATGATTTGGTAAACAGAGAAGAGGTAGTAAAAGCTTTGCGGAAGATGAAAGCCCGCAAGGCAGCAGGTTTGGATGGTACTGCAGTGGAATTTATTAAAAATGGGGGTGACTGTATTGTTGACTGGTTGGTAAGGTTATTTAATGTATGTATGACTCACGGTGAGGTGCCTGAGGATTGGCGGAATGCGTGCATATATATATATATATATATATTTTTTTTTTTTTTTTTTTTTTTTTTTTTTATACTTTGTCGCTGTTTCCCGCGTTTGCGAGGTAGCGCAAGGAAACAGACGAAAGAAATTCCCCAACCCCCCCCATACACATGTATATACATACGTCCACACACGCAAATATACATACCTACACAGCTTTCCATGGTTTACCCCGGACGCTTCACATGCCTTGATTCAATCCACTGACAGCACGTCAACCCCTGTATACCACATCGCTCCAATTCACTCTATTCCTTGCCCTCCTTTCACCCTCCTGCATGTTCAGGCCCCGATCACACAAAATCTTTTTCACTCCATCTTTCCACCTCCAATTTGGTCTCCCTCTTCTCCTCGTTCCCTCCACCTCCGACACATATATCCTCTTGGTCAATCTTTCCTCACTCATTCTCTCCATGTGCCCAAACCATTTTAAAACACCCTCTTCTGCTCTCTCAACCACGCTCTTTTTATTTCCACACATCTCTCTTACCCTTACCTTACTTACTCGATCAAACCACCTCACACCACACATTGTCCTCAAACATCTCATTTCCAGCACATCCATCCTCCTGCGCACAACTCTATCCATAGCCCACGCCTCGCAACCATACAACATTGTTGGAACTACTATTCCTTTAAACATACCCATTTTTGCTTTCCGGGATAATGTTCTCGACTTCCACACATTTTTCAAGGCTCCCAAAATTTTCGCCCCCTTCCCCACCCTATGATCCACTTCCGCTTCCATGGTTCCATCCGCTGACAGATCCACTCCCAGATATCTAAAACACTTCACTTCCTCCAGTTTTTCACCATTCAAACTCACCTCCCAATTGACTTGACCCTCAACCCTACTGTACCTAATAACCTTGCTCTTATTCACATTTACTCTTAACTTTCTTCTTCCACACACTTTACCAAACTCCGTCACCAGCTTCTGCAGTTTCTCACATGAATCCGCCACCAGCGCTGTATATATATATATATATATATATATATATATATATATATATATATATATATGTATATATATATATATATATATATACAGCGCTGGTGGCGGATTCATGTGAGAAACTGCAGAAGCTGGTGACTGAGTTTGGTAAAGTGTGTGGAAGAAGAAAGTTAAGAGTAAATGTGAATAAGAGCAAGGTTATTAGGTACAGTAGGGTTGAGGGTCAAGTCAATTGGGAGGTGAGTTTGAATGGAGAAAAACTGGAGGAAGTGAAGTGTTTTAGATATCTGGGAGTGGATCTGTCAGCGGATGGAACCATGGAAGCGGAAGTGGATCATAGGGTGGGGAAGGGGGCGAAAATTTTGGGAGCCTTGAAAAATGTGTGGAAGTCGAGAACATTATCCCGGAAAGCAAAAATGGGTATGTTTAAAGGAATAGTAGTTCCAACAATGTTGTATGGTTGCGAGGCGTGGGCTATGGATAGAGTTGTGCGCAGGAGGATGGATGTGCTGGAAATGAGATGTTTGAGGACAATGTGTGGTGTGAGGTGGTTTGATCGAGTAAGTAACGTAAGGGTAAGAGAGATGTGTGGAAATAAAAAGAGCGTGGTTGAGAGAGCAGAAGAGGGTGTTTTGAAATGGTTTGGGCACATGGAGAGAATGAGTGAGGAAAGATTGACCAAGAGGATATATGTGTCGGAGGTGGAGGGAACGAGGAGAAGAGGGAGACCAAATTGGAGGTGGAAAGATGGAGTGAAAAGGATTTTGTGTGATCGGGGCCTGAACATGCAGGAGGGTGAAAGGAGGGCAAGAAATAGAGCGAATTGGAGTGATGTGGTATACAGGGGTTGACGTGCTGTCAGAGGATTG
>NC_092236.1:22788805-22796305 GCF_036320965.1 Panulirus ornatus
CTCCTACACCATATATTCTTAATACCTTCCACAGAGCATCTCTATCAACTCTATCATATGCCTTCTCCAGATCCATAAATGCTACATACAAATCCATTTGCTTTTCTAAGTATTTCTCACATACATTCTTCAAAGCAAACACCTGATCCACACATCCTCTACCACTTCTGAAACCGCACTGCTCTTCCCCAATCTGATGCTCTGTACATGCCTTCACCCTCTCAATCAATACCCTCCCATATAATTTACCAGGAATACTCAACAAACTTATACCTCTGTAATTTGAGCACTCACTCTTATCCCCTTTGCCTTTGTACAATGGCACTATGCACGCATTCCGCCAATCCTCAGGCACCTCACCATGAGTCATACATACATTAAATAACCTTACCAACCAGTCAACAATACAGTCACCCCCTTTTTTAATAAATTCCACTGCAATACCATCCAATCCTGTTGCCTTGCCGGTTTTCATCTTCCGCAAAGCTTTTATTACCTCTTCTCTGTTTACCAAATCATTTTCCCTAACCCTCTCACTTTGCACACCACCTCGACCAAAACACCCTATATCTGCCACTCTGTCATCAGACACATTCAACAAACCTTCAAAATACTCATTCCATCTCCTTCTCACATCACCACTACTTGTTATCACCTCCCCATTTACGCCCTTTACTGAAGTTCCCATTTGCTCCCTTGTCTTACGCACCCTATTTACCTCCTTCCAGAACATCTTTTTATTCTCCCTAAAATTTACTGATAGTCTCTCACCCCAACTCTCATTTGCCCTTTTTTTCACCTCTTGCACCTTTCTCTTGACCTCCTGTCTCTTTCTTTTATACTTCTCCCACTCAATTGCATTTTTTCCCTGCAAAAATCGTCCAAATGCCTCTCTCTTCTCTTTCACTAATACTCTTACTTCTTCATCCCACCACTCACTACCCTTTCTAAACAGCCCACCTCCCACTCTTCTCATGCCACAAGCATCTTTTGCGCAATCCATCACTGATTCCCTAAATACATCCCATTCCTCCCCCACTCCCCTTACTTCCATTGTTCTCACCTTTTTCCATTCTGTACACAGTCTCTCCTGGTACTTCCCCACACAGGTCTCCTTCCCAAGCTCACTTACTCTCACCACCTTCTTCACCCCAACATTCACTCCTCTTTTCTGAAAACCCATACTAATCTTCACCTTAGCCTCCACAAGATAATGATCAGACATCCCTCCAGTTGCACCTCTCAGCACATTAACATCCAAAAGTCTCTCTTTCGCACGCCTGTCAATTAACACGTAATCCAATAACGCTCTCTGGCCATCTCTCCTACTTACATAAGTATACTTATGTATATCTCGCTTTTTAAACCAGGTATTCCCAATCATCAGTCCTTTTTCAGCACATAAATCTACAAGCTCTTCACCATTTCCATTTACAACACTGAACACCCCATGCATACCAATTATTCCCTCAACTGCCACATTACTCACCTTTGCATTCAAATCACCCATCACTATAACCCGGTCTCGTGCATCAAAACCGCTAACACACTCATTCAGCTGCTCCCAAAACACTTGCCTCTCATGATCTTTCTTCTCATGCCCAGGTGCATATGCACCAATAATCACCCACCACTCTCCATCAACTTTCAATTTTACCCATATTAATCGAGAATTTACTTTCTTACATCCTATCACATACTCCCACAATTCCTGTTTCAGGAGTATTGCTACTCCTTCCCTTGCTCTTGTCCTCTCACTAACCCCTGACTTCACTCCCCAGACATTTCCAAACCACTCTTCCCCTTTACCCTTGAGCTTCGTTTCACTCAGAGCCAAAACATATATATATATTTATATAAATATATATATATATATATATATATATATATATATATATATATATTTATATAGATATATATATATATATATTTTTTTTTTTTCTTTTTTTTTCATACTATTCGCTATTTCCCGCGATAGCGAGGTAGCGTTAAGAACAGAGGACTGGGCCTTTGAAGGAATATCCTCACCTGACCCCCTTCTCTCTTCCTTCTTTTGGAAAAAAAAAAAAAAGAAAAACGAGAGGGGAGGATTTCCAGCCCCCCGCTCCCTTCCCTTTTAGTCGCCTTCTACGACACGCAGGGAATACGTGGGAAGTATTCTTTCTCCCCTATCCCCAGGGATAAATATATATATATATATATATATATATATATATATATATATATATATATATATATATAAGTAAGTAACGTAAGGGTAAGAGAGATGTGTGGAAATAAAAAGAGCATGGTTGAGAGAGCAGAAGAGGGTGTTTTGAAATGGTTTGGTCACATGGAGAGAATGAGTGAGGAAAGATTGACCAAGAGGATATATGTGTCGGAGGTGGAGGGAACGAGGAGAAGAGGGAGACCAAATTGGAGGTGGAAAGATGGAGTGAAAAAGATTTTGTGTGATCGGGGCCTGAACATGCAGGAGGGTGAAAGGAGGGCAAAGAATAGAGTGAATTGGATCGATGTGGTATACCGGGGTTGACGTGCTGTCAGTGGATTGAATCAAGGCATGTGTATGGGGGTGGGTTGGGCCATTTCTTTCGTCTGTTTCCTTGCGCTACCTCGCAAACGCGGGAGACAGCGACAAAGCAAAAAAATTTTATATATATATATATATATATATATATATATATATATATATATATATATATATATATATATATATATATATACCTCGCAAACACGGGAGACAGTGACAAAGTATAATAATATATATATATATATATATATATATATATATGTATATATATATATATATATATATATATATATATATATATATATATATATATATATATATATATATACCTTGGATCCCTGGGGATAGGGGATTAAGAATACTTCCCACGTATTCCCTGCGTGTCGTAGAAGGCGACTAAAAGGGGAGGGAGCGGGGGGCTGGAAATCCTCCCCTCTCGGTTTTTTTTTCAATTTTCCAAAAGAAGGAACAGAGAATTGGGCCAGGTGAGGGTATTCCCTCAAAGGCCCAGTCCTCTGTTCTTAACGCTACCTCGCTAATGCGGGAAATGGCGAATAGTTTGAAAAAAAAAAAAAAAAAAAAAAAATATATATATATATATATATATATATATATAGATATATATATATATTTATATATATATATATATACATATATATATATATATATATATATATATATATATATATATATATATATATATATATATATATTTTTTTTTTTTTTTTTTTTTTTTTTTATACTTTGTCGCTGTCTCCCGCGTTTGCGAGGTAGCGCAAGGAAACAGACGAAAGAAATGGCCCAACCCCCCCCATACACATGTACATACACACGTCCACACACGCAAATATACATACCTACACAGCTTTCCATGGTTTACCCCGGACGCTTCACATGCCTTGATTCAATCCACTGACAGCACGTCAACCCCGGTATACCACATCGCTCCAATTCACTCTATTCCTTGCCCTCCTTTCACCCTCCTGCATGTTCAGGCCCCGATCACACAAAATCCTTTTCACTCCATCTTTCCACCTCCAATTTGGTCTCCCTCTTCTCCTCGTTCCCTCCACCTCCGACACATATATCCTCTTGGTCAATCTTTCCTCACTCATTCTCTCCATGTGCCCAAACCATTTCAAAACACCCTCTTCTGCTCTCTCAACCACGCTCTTTTTATTTCCACACATCTCTCTTACCCTTACGTTACTTACTCGATCAAACCACCTCACACCACACATTGTCCTCAAACATCTCATTTCCAGCACATCCATCCTCCTGCGCACAACTCTATCCATAGCCCACGCCTCGCAACCATACAACATTGTTGGAACTACTATTCCTTCAAACATACCCATTTTTGCTTTCCGGGATAATGTTCTCGACTTCCACACATTTTTCAAGGCTCCCAAAATTTTCGCCCCCTCCCCCACCCTATGATCCACTTCCGCTTCCATGGTTCCATCCGCTGCCAGATCCACTCCCAGATATCTAAAACACTTCACTTCCTCCAGTTTTTCTCCATTCAAACTCACCTCCCAATTGACTTGACCCTCAACCCTACTGTACCTAATAACCTTGCTCTTATTCACATTTACTCTTAACTTTCTTCTTCCACACACTTTACCAAACTCCGTCACCAGCTTCTGCACTTTCTCACATGAATCCGCCACCAGCGCTGTATCATCAGCAAACAACAACTGACTCACTTCCCAAGCTCTCTCATCCCCAACAGACTTCATACTTGCCCCTCTTTCCAAGACTCTTGCATTTACCTCCCTAACAACCCCATCCATAAACAAATTAAACAACCATGGAGACATCACACACCCCTGCCGCAAACCTACATTCACTGAGAACCAATCACTTTCCTCTCTTCCTACACGTACACATGCCTTGCATCCTCGATAAAAACTTTTCACTGCTTCTAACAACTTGCCTCCCACACCATATATTCTTAATACCTTCCACAGAGCATCTCTATCAACTCTATCATATGCCTTCTCCAGATCCATAAATGCTACATACAAATCCATTTGCTTTTCTAAGTATTTCTCACATACATTCTTCAAAGCAAACACCTGATCCACACATCCTCTACCACTTCTGAAACCACACTGCTCTTCCCCAATCTGATGCTCTGTACATGCCTTCACCCTCTCAATCAATACTCTCCCATATAATTTACCAGGAATACTCAACAAACTTATACCTCTGTAATTTGAGCACTCAATCTTATCCCCTTTGCCTTTGTACAATGGCACTATGCACGCATTCCGCCAATCCTCAGGCACCTCACCATGAGTCATACATACATTAAATAACCTTACCAACCAGTCAACAATACAGTCACCCCCTTTTTTAATAAATTCCACTGCAATACCATCCAAACCTGCTGCCTTGCCGGCTTTCACCTTCCGCAAAGCTTTTACTACCTCTTCTCTGTTTACCAAATCATTTTCCCTAACCCTCTCACTTTGCACACCACCTCGACCCAAACACCCTATATCTGCCACTCTGTCATCAGACACATTCAACAAACCTTCAAAATACTCATTCCATCTCCTTCTCACATCACCACTACTTGTTATCACCTCCCCATTTGCGCCCTTCACTGAAGTTCCCATTTGCTCCCTTGTCTTACGCACCCTATTTACCTCCTTCCAGAACATCTTTTTATTCTCCCTAAAATTTACTGATAGTCTCTCACCCCAACTCTCATTTGCCCTTTTTTTCACCTCTTGCACCTTTCTCTTGACCTCCTGTCTCTTTCTTTTATACTTCTCCCACTCAATTGCATTTTTTCCCTGCAAAAATCGTCCAAATGCCTCTCTCTTCTCTTTCACTAATACTCTTACTTCTTCATCCCACCACTCACTACCCTTTCTAATCAACCCACCTCCCACTCTTCTCATACCACAAGCATCTTTTGCGCAATCCATCACTGATTCCCTAAATACATCCCATTCCTCCCCCACTCCCCTTACTTCCATTGTTCTCACCTTTTTCCATTCTGTACACAGTCTCTCCTGATACTTCTTCACACAGGTCTCCTTCCCAAGCTCACTCACTCTCACCACCTTCTTCACCCCAACATTCACTCTTCTTTTCTGAAAACCCATACTAATCTTCACCTTAGCCTCCACAAGATAATGATCAGACATCCCTCCAGTTGCACCTCTCAGCACATTGACATCCAAAAGTCTCTCTTTCGCACGCCTGTCAATTAACACGTAATCCAATAACGCTCTCTGGCCATCTCTCCTACTTACATAAGTATACTTATGTATATCTCGCTTTTTAAACCAGGTATTCCCAATCATCAGTCCTTTTTCAGCACATAAATCTACAAGCTCTTCACCATTTCCATTTACAACACTGAACACCCCATGCATACCAATTATTCCCTCAACTGCCACATTACTCACCTTTGCATTCAAATCACCCATCACTATAACCCGGTCTCGTGCATCAAAACCGCTAACACACTCATTTAGCTGCTCCCAAAACACTTGCCTCTCATGATCTTTCTTCTCATGCCCAGGTGCATATGCACCAATAATCACCCACCTCTCTCCATATATATAAATATATATATATATATATCTATATATATATATATATATATATATATATATATATATATATATATATATATATATATATATATATATATATATATATATATTTATTTTATTTATTTTGCTTTCTCGTTGTCTCCCGCGTTAGCCAGGTAGCGCAAGGAAACAGACGAAAGAATGGCCAAACCCACCCACATACACATGTATATACATACACGTCCACAAACGGAAACATACATACCCATACATCTCAACGTATTCATATATATACACACAGACATATACATATATACACATGTACATAATCCATACTGTTCACATGGAAAGAATGAGTGAGGAAAGATTGACCAAGAGGATATATGTGTCAGAGGTGGAGGGAACGAGAAGTGGGAGACCAAATTGGAGGTGGAAAGATGGAGTGAAAAAGATTTTGAGTGATCGGGGCCTGAACATGCAGGAGGGTGAAAGGTGTGCAAGGAATAGAGTGAATTGGAACGATGTGGTATACCGGGGTCGACGGGCTGTCAATGGATTGAACCAGGGCATGTGAGGCGTCTGGGGTAAACCATGGAAAGTTGTGTGGGGCCTGGATGTGGAAAGGGAGCTATGGTTTCGGTGCATTATTATATGACAGCTAGAGACTGAGTGTGAACGAATGGGGCCTTTGGTGTCTTTTCCTAGCGTTACATCGCACACATGAGGGGGGAGGGGGTTGTTATTTTATGTGTGGCGAGGTGGCGATGGGAAAAAATAAAGGCAGACAGTATGAAATATGTACATGTGTATATCTGTATATGTCTGTGTGTGTATATATATGTGTATATTGAGATGTACAGGTATGTATATTTGCGTGTGTGGACGTGTATGTATATACATGTGTATGTGGGCGGGTTGGGCCATTCTTTCGTCTGTTTCCTTGCGCTACCTTAGCTAACGCGGGAGACAGCGACAAAGCAAATAACGTACGTAAGTAGGAGAGATGGCCAGAGAGCGTTATTGGATCACGTGTTAATAAATAGGTACGCGAAAGAGAGACTTTTGGATGTTAATGTGCTGAGAGGTGCAACTGGAGGGGTGTCTGATCATTATCTTGTGGAGGCGAAGATGAAGATTTGTAAGGGTGTTTCAAAAAGGAGAGAGAATGTTGGGGTGAAGAGACTAGTGAGAGTAAGTGATCTTGGGAAGGAGACTTGTGTGAGGAAGTACCTGGAGAGACTGAGTACAGAATAGAAAAAGGTGAGAACAAAGGAGGTAAGGGGAGTGGGGGAGGAATGGGATGTATTTAGGGAAGCACTGATGGCTTGCGCAAAAGGTGCTTGTGGCATGAGAAGCGTGGGAGGTAGGTTGATTAGAAAGGGTAGTGAGTGGTGGGATGAAGGGGTAAGATTA